>NC_068302.1:40024686-40047186 GCF_025860055.1 Xyrauchen texanus
AATCAGCCCCTTTCGACCTCCACGGCATCTCCCATCCTTACAACTTTGGAGAACTACAAAACAGAGAGAACGTTAAAATGTCAAATTTGCAAAACGGAGGGACGCTGATTAACTGTTTTCATCAAGATCGCTTGTTCATGCAGAAACATCTGTTCATTATTTGTTCAAACAGTTTAAAGTGGATCTCAGGAGAGACTTGTGGATATCTGTCAGTGAAGCAGTAACTTATCGCTGGTTAATAACAAAAGTGGGGAGGAATCAAAGCAAATATAATTTGTCATAACACCTCCCGGTGCTTGAGTGAGACAAATAGTGTTGGGAAAGCAGCTTTAAAACGATAGGCCAAGCTAGTAATCAAGTAGTGAAACTACAGTCACGATAGCATTTTAAAAAGTAGTTAGCTACACTACTAGCTACTAGCATGCTACGGAAAACTGTCTTTGCTCAAAAGTGTCATTATTTGCTCACCTAAACATATGCACCATTATTTTTTCCAGTGGAACTTAAAAGTAGAAACTTATAAACAAGTCAAGATTAAAAAAGCTGAAAATAAATCAACAACCTACAAATCAAAAAGGGAAATTAGAAATTTGAAACTCTTAAGTAGAAACAACAACATTTAAATAGTAAAGCTGAGTTAAGTCTACTTGCATTTAGTTTAAGCTAGCGTTTACAGGCTAGTCGCACAAATATTTGAACGTATCTGAAGCTCAAATCAGATCCGAAATTCTGCCTTAGCGGATGGTTAGAACTCCACACAGCTGCCGTCTGTCAATCTGTCATTTGTCGAATGCAGTGAAAAGGCGGATTCAGTCCAGGAAGACGATAGAAGATGATCTGCAAAAATGTAGAAAAAGTATTTTACTCAATGACTTTACACCCCAGAAGACTAATAGTTATATTAGAAAGATTCACAACTTGTTGTCTTTTCCCTGCACTCCTTCCTGATGACACACGCTTCATCTCTCTCTCTCTCTCTCTCTGCCCCCATCACCCACAAGAGACAGTGATGGAAGTCAATGCTTTAAAACTTTATTAGCCGACGCTGTGTGCCACATGCCTTTTCAGTAGCACGGCTGCTCGCAGAGCCGGCGGATTTATGACTTATGACATGCACATATTTAATTTGTAACCCTATACTTCCTGTTCCTCGAGGCTCGCCTTAAAACTGCAGTGCTCGTACGGTTCTGAGGGGTCAGAGGTTAAGTAAAGGAAGGGAAACGCTGGATCCAGGCCAAGGCGAGAGAAGCGTGACAGGGGGCTCTCGCCTGCCACTCTTAAGAGTTCGGACCTAATGTTACGGGTTCAAAGGTTTAGTTGTGATTTTCAGCAGGAGGTCGGGTCGCGATCACAGGAGGTTGTAAAGAGGAAAGGAGAGAGGAGAGCATCCCGCTAGTGTTTCATTTGGACGATGTTTTTGAAAGTTACAACCGGGATCCTCTTACATGCGTTCTCTCTGTCTCTGTGTCGAGAGCATGGCAACTTTACATCCACATACCCCGTAAACCCCTGGGGAGTGGTCAGCGAGCGCTGTAACACACCCCACTGGCTCCTCTGTGGCGCATCGTCTTGTGTAAACATATAAGTTTATTTAGTGTGAAGGGCCTGTGGTGTTGGATGCTCTTACCTCAGTAGGAGCTCTTCATAGAGGGTTGTCATCACTGAGAGAGACACATCAGACATCAAACGTGAGTTTAGGCCAGACGAGCACATAGAACCGTCTTAAACCTCCGAGTCAAGACATTCATTCACCGAACTACCTACAAACTGTACATGTATATATAGATGCAAACACATGAATCTTGTCTGTACTTTTCACAATGATTATTTCCATGATGCAGAGATCAGTTCAACAGCTTTTGAATTAATACAATAATAAACATTTGTTTTGAGAATAATACAGTATTTGTATTGTTAAAATAAAAAATACAGTAATCTGCTGTTATTGAATAAATATGGGTCATTCTATGGTCTAAGTTAGGCAATCAATGTCCGAATTATTCCACATTCATAAATAAAAATGTA
The DNA here is from genome assembly GCF_025860055.1 of Xyrauchen texanus. NCBI lineage: Eukaryota > Metazoa > Chordata > Actinopteri > Cypriniformes > Catostomidae > Xyrauchen > Xyrauchen texanus. The sequence continues at coordinate 40,026,712 of NC_068302.1, forward strand.
ATTTGAATTTATTACAAATTTTTTTAGATAAGGAGATTTTTTCAACTTTTTTAAATACTAGACTATTTATTTAATAATAATAAATTTTAATAATACATGTATATTATTATTATCATCATCATTATTATCATAATTGTATGCATTATAATAATGATAAATAATAATTATAAAAATATAAATGTGTTAATAATATACATATATATATATATATATACACACACACACACACCATATATACAGTATATATTGTATATATATTATAATACTGTAATGTAATAATATTTATTTTTATGAATAATAATAATTTATTATTCTACGGATATTAATGTCAACTTATTTAACATTTTATTATATATTGTCAATTTAACCATAAAAAGTTGTGTTTAAATGTTTATTTTTATGTTGTCAAAATAACAGAGAACTGCTATTATTAAGATGAATCATTATCCTGTATTTTTGTCTTGTTTTTTTATGTTTGCTTACAGAAGTTTACACACAATTAGGTTGAAATCATTAAAACCCATTTTTTAACCACTCCACAGATTTAACATCAGCAAACTATAGTTTTGGCAAGTCGTTTAGGACGTCTACTTTGTGCATGACATGAGTAATATTTCCAACAATTGATTACAGACCGATTGTTTCACTTTTAATTGACTATATCACAATTCCAGTGGATCAGAAGTTTACATACACTAAGCTAACTGTGCCTCTAAACAGCTTGGAAAATTCCAGAAAATTATGTCAAGCATTTAGACATTTAGACTTCTGATATGAGGTGTACTGCATTGGAGGTGTACCTGTGGATGCATTATAAGGCCTACCTTCAAATCAGTGCCTCTTTGCTTGACATCATGGGAAAAGCTAAATAAATCAGCCAAAACCTCAGAAAATAAATTGTGGACCTTCACAAGTCTGGTTCATTTTTGAAGGTACAGTACCTGAAGGTACCACGTTCATCTGTACAAACAATAGTACGCAAGTATAAACATCATGTGACCACACAGCCATCATACCGCTCAGGAAGGAGACGCATTCTGTCTCCAAGAGATGAACGTAGTTTGGTGGAAAAAGTGCAAATCAATCCCAGAACAACAGCAAAAGTCCCTGTGAAGATGCTGGAGGAAACAGGTAGACGAGTATCTAGATCCACAGTAAAACAAGTCCTATATTGACATAACCTGAAAGGCTGCTCAGCAAGGAAGAAGCCACTGCTCCAAAACAGACATAAAAAAGCCAGACTACAGTTTGCAAGTGCACATGGGGACAAAGATCTTACTTTTTGGAGAAATGTCCTCAGGTCTGATGAAACAAAAATTGAACTGTTTGGCCATAATGACCATTGCTACTGTATGTTTGAAGGGAAAAGGGTGAGGTTTGCAAGCCGAAGAACACCGTCCCAACCATGAAGCATGGGGGTGGTAGCATCATGTTGTGGGGGTGCTTTGCTGCAGGACGGACTGGTGCACTTCACAAAATAGATGGCATTTTGAAGAAGGTAAATTATGTGGATATATTGAAGCAACATCTCAAGACATCAGCCAGGAAGTTTAAGCTTGGTTGCAAATGGGTCTTCCAAATGGACAATCACCCCAAGCACACCTCCAAAGTTGTGGCAAAATGTCTTAAGGACAACAAAGTCAAGGTATTGGAGTGGCCATCACAAAGCCCTGACCTCATTCTGATAGAAAATGTATAGGCAGAACTGAAAAAGCATGTGTGAGCGAGGAGGCCGACAAACCTGACTCAGTTACACCAGTTCTGTCTGGAGGAATGGGACAAAATTCCTGCAACTTATTGTGAGAAGCTTGTGGAAGGATCCCCAAAATGTTTGACACAAGATAATCAATTTCAGTTTCTTCATTATGCATAAGGAGGAATATTCCTAATAGATGAATATTTATGGAGCATTTGTACTTTTTTTTTTTTCAAATGTCTTAACTAGACAATTTCCTAAATCGCTAATATGGACATAATTGTGGCCAACTATAAAAGACGGATAGACGGGCTCCAACGTGAAATCATCACTTCAGGTCAGGAATTTAACATTGCGCTCAGGTTTAGGATATAAATGGATATATGGGAATCACATGTGTGATACATTAACATGTATATGATGTCCTATCTTAATTTTACACTTGATAAGCTCCAGACGTGCACAATTAACCACGAATACGCCCATCCGATCTGAAATCACACCGTGTGCATTTATAATGTTTAGACTTTAGAAATATTGGCTGCACATATTCATAACTTCTTTTATTTTTATTTAAAATGTCGAATTACTTTTAAAAGTAATGTTTCCCAAAACTGTCAGTGGGTTTGAAAGCTCATAATTTCTGGAAACGTGACTTTGGTATTACTCATATTCAGTCCACCTTTACTATCGATCACAACACCAGTGAATAAAAGTAATATAGCAGTACAGGCCCTAAAGGTCAAAGGTCACCCTGCAAACAGCTGATCAGTGGGCAGCATGCATGTAACCATTGTTGCTATCACAGGTCAAAGGTCTCCCTTTTACTTGTGAGAACAGCAGGTGTTTGACTGCAATGACAATTACACAAAATTAATAACAAAACACAATCAATTTAAACACTGGTGGCAACATTATTGTCACTGAAAAAATCAATATGTTAGATTGGGATAGACTGAGATATCACTCATCTGACCAGTCTAAAGCAATTCAATTCAATAATCAGCTGTTGTCATCATATATACATATCTATATACTGTACATGTGCAAGATTCACAAGTTCATGTTATTCTATTCTATTGTATCTCATTGCTATGTTGACTTCAACCTTAATACTTGAATAATGCGACTCAATTTGATCATTTGAACATGCAAGATATCAGCTGCAATATTAGAAGGCCTCTAACATGACATGGACACAAGCTTTTCCTCCTGTGACACTCATGTCTTATTTTGACTCAGTGTGCTGTTGTGGAGCGTGTCTCAGAGCTGTTGTCACACAGATGGAAGACATTACAGCGAGAGGGACAGCAGGTAAATCACAGACCCTGCGCTAACCAAGAGCAGACCGCCGGACCAACACTGGCCATTAGACGACAGCCACGCACAGAGAAGAAGAAATGCCGGAAGAGCGTTTGTCCAGCCCAGATAAGAAAAAAAATCCTTTAAATCCAAGCAGATTCAGGAAAAAGTATGTGAACCCTTTGGAAGTCGCTTGTGTGCATTAATTGGTCATAAAATGTGATCTCATCTTCTTCACAAGTATAGAAAAACACAATGTACTTAAGCTAATAACACACAAACAATTATAATCTTTCATGTCTTTATTGAACACATCCCATTAAACATTCACAGGGCTGTGGAAAAAGTAAGTGAACCCTTGGATTTAATAACTGGTCGATTCATCCAAACAAAAAACATACGTGGTGAATCCGCGCAGATACTGGTCCTCTTTAAGGTAACAGGGTTTCCACAACAGCAGATTCACATGTCCACATTTACTCCATAAAGATAAATGCATAAAGAACATATTAAATAATCAATTAGAAGCATTAGATAATAAAAAAAAAAACTTTCAATATTGCACCAAACTAGTGAACTTCACTACATATAAGGAGCGATCTCAAACAATATGCGCACTGCAAAATGTGTGGATGTAAATGTTGTGCGAGTGTGGGTGACTGAGAGCATGTGTTAGAACGTTTGTGTGCTGGTGTATGCGTTGAGCCACTGACCAAGATTGACATGGAGAAAGATTGCTGAGGAGTGTCCTAGGTCCTCGGTGGTGCTCAAGGATGTACCTATAACTGGCCTTGCACTTGCCTTTGGACTGCTAACGATGCAGCCGGTACTTGAAAGTGTGACGCACCACTTCCCGGACTGAGCATAGCACCAGTCAGCATGCATGGAAGAGTCAAGCAGACAGGAAACACGATTTCCACACCACGGTAATTCTAGCTCCTCTCTTTTGTAAGTACTCTAACGTGAACTGCGATGCACTTTTGACTTGAGATCATCCTCCTGGTGCAATCGACATCTCCTTTATATTCCTTTCCACCATTTTCTTTTAATTGACTCACTGCTCTTATTTTGTAAATATATTGGTAAAAAGGAATGTTCAAGGGAAATGTTAAAGGAAAAGTATCGCCACACTCCCCCTTCACCCTAGGAAATCCACACCCTCATCTGAGGATTCTTGAAATATTTCCAGGAGTTTTTTCTTCTCTTGCAACTCCAACTTGTCGGCTGTTGGAAAGCACCTTTTTGGTTGCACATGTGAGCTGTATGGACATCCTCTCCGGTGGCTTCCAGCACTATCTGATAATTCAGCAGTCCTAGCTGCTTCAGAATACGGTAAGACCCCTTCCATTTTGATTCTAGCTTTGCTCTAACCATATGTTGTGCACTAGACTGTGTGAAGTTTCGTAACCATACCCAATCCTTGTTTTTAAATGTGATATCTTGCCTGTTTTGTTGTAGATTCTCAGCTGTCTCATCTGGGCTTTCTTGCTGTGTTCTTTGGTTTGAGATTGCAGTTGGTTTAGATGATGGACAACATCATAGGAGGCAATGTCTGCAGTAAGATTATGACCACGAAGTATCTTATCCATTCTGCTGGGGACATCCCAATGGTCTCTTGGACTGCTGAATTTATGGCAAACTGTAATTCTGGCAGAAACTGGTCCCATTTATTGTGGTTGTCATCCACATAGGCTGAAATCATTTGTTTGAAGGTCCAATTTACTCTTTCGTCATATTTGTTTGTGGGTGGTATGCTGTGGTTAACTTAGGGGTAACACTCCATTTTTCACATAATTCGTATTGATCCATCAGGTGGGCATGATTCTCTTCCACTGCTTGAAATGGTTTTGTAATTTCAGGGTCTTTTTTCTGTTCTTCCCAAAGGACAATATACGATACAGGAAGTTCTGGATCCTCCTTTTGACTGGAGTACAGCTTGCAACCCGATTTGATGGGAGTCCGAGACAAAGCAAAAAATGCCACTTTCCCTTAAGGCCCTCAATAATGATATAACATTTTTGCAGTCGCAGGACCCACCAGATGAGGTGGTTGATGGTTTTGATGGAGCTCATGACCCATTGTAGAGCAGAATGATCGGTGACAATTGTCTAGAACTTGTGCTCCAGGTAATGCTGCCACTTTTCCAGGGCCCATACGACTGCAAGGCACTCTTTTTCCTCCCTGCCAGGATATTTTCATTGTGTCAAAATGGCACCCAAACCAGTGTTGCTGGCATCCGTATACATGGTGAAGGGGAGCTGGAGATCAGGATGGCCAAGGGTGTGAGGAAAAAAGAATGGAATCAGGTAAGGTAAAAGCGTTGTTGTGTATGTGTATGGTGGTAATCATCCATCCTGATGGAATTTTAGCTTCTCCATTTGCCAGATAGAGACCAAGAGGGCATGGATGGAGGCGGTCTGGTGATGTGAGCTGCTTCATGACACTCATAGATAAGTGTGTAGCTTGCGTCATAATGCACAATGGCTTTTCCAGACCAGGCATCAATTCTGATAGAAACTACTAATTGTTGAGGTTCTGCTATGGGTGTATTAGGGCTTGTATTGGATGAGGTTTTCTTGGTGGTTAATTGTGACGTCTGTGTTTTTGTGGCAGAAACAGAGTTGTTGGAAGTTTGACCACTCGACTTAGGAGAATGGTAAGGATGTTCGGCACTGGTGGAATAATGTTGACCAGATGATTGGTGTGACGGTGGAGAGGCATAGAGAGGGCAGTTGCCTGGTGGATGATGTCCTCTACATCACCAACACTGAGCAGGTCAGTTGATTGATGCATAGGGCCTGTTCGACCTTCATATCGAAGCTGTTGCTCATAATCCTTCTCTAGCTGATGTCCCAGTTTGACCAGTTCCTCCACAGTGTTCACCCAACTATGCAACTGGCTGGCAAGGTAAGGCTTTATATTCTTAGGGATAGTTTTTACCATATCACTCTCCATTACGTCTGGCTTCCATCTTTTACAGAGAGCTCTGTAGGTGAATGCGAAGTCTCTTGCAGACTCAAACTCATTCCATGTGGTTATGGTGGCACATCTGATTTCCCACCAGTAACATGCTGTGCCATAAAATACAGAACGGAAGGTAGCCAGAATGTCAGCATCTGTCAGGGAATGTAGTGCCAAAAAATCCTGACATGTGGTTAAATAAAGTAGGGGGTCTGCATCGACTGATGGCCTTCCAAAAGTGGGAAAAGTTCATTTAAAATGATCACTTTTAACCATAGAAGTTGGAAGAGGGGTTGGAGCAGTCACTAGTGGAGGAGGTAAAGGCAATTCTCGGGAACTGTGATGATGCACTTAGCTTTTGTTTATCCACACTTTCCTTTTTGTAAATTTTAAATCTGTCCTCCAGTTCATTTTGTAGCTCCTTTAAAAACATGTAGAATTTGTCAGTTTGTGTGAAGCATTGATGAAGTTCTGTAGTAATGTGATAATGTCTTTTTTTAAATGTGTGTTGGATGGCTCTGATGTCCTCTAACTCGAGCTGTTACATCATGAAACATACCTCAGACACAAAGGTAGATTTCATTTTTTGGAGTTCCTCTGAAATCATAATTCTCATGGCTTTAGTCAGCTGATCCATCTCAGACTCCTCTTGTTGCTTGGCTGCAGTTAACAGGGTGAAAACCTGAAGCTTGTTATCCTCCATTTTGGCAGCAGGGTTGGCGGTTTGGCTCTCGTGGTGGGAAGAAGTTGTTTTCAGTTCCAGGATGGGTTCATTAACTGTTCTCTATGTTTTTTTTCATGAATTCAAACACGTTATCCCAGTTCCCTTGTACCTGAGCAGTAAGATGATGAATTTCCATTCCAGGAGTTGGAAAGCGGCCAGGCAGGTCATGCTGTGCCACTGAAGAGGGAGGTGAAACTTCAGATGAAGTGCAGATTTGCATGTTGTCTGGTTCTGGTGCCCAGGTGAGAGTTTGCACAGGAGTTCTGCCAGCTACAGCTGAGGAGGTAATTCGCACATGGGTTCCTGGATAGGTGGGGTTGAGCTGAGTAGAGGTGTCATAGAAGGTGGGGACATGAGAAGGATGTCCTGGAGGAATCAGAGGTTGTTGTACAGGTGGCTAGACTGGAGTTTAAATGTCCGGAGCTTCAATTTCCACAAAAGTGGATTAGGGTGGTGGTGGGGAAGCGGCCATGTTTCAATCTTGTGTTTATGTAAATTAATCTGGTATGAAAAATGTTGTGTAAGATTAATAAGATAATAAATGAGAGAATTAAGAAATTGCAATGTGTGTTCGTATTTGGGGCAATCAAATCCAAACTGGTTGCCGGGTTATAAAAAACAATAAATTACAATATTTTACAAATACTCAATTGGCACACTTTTCCCAATCACACATTTTTAAACCAAGTCTAAACGGTCGTTCCCAACTGGTTTTCAATTAATAGGTTACAATCTCATTATCTTAATTGTTTTTTACCTGGAAGCTAACACTCAATTACCACAATCATTCAATCAGTTCAATATATAATTGATTATATTGTAAAAATCTCACCTGTAGTATGTCTGTCTGTCCTCTGGGAAGCTAATTTATTTTACAGTTTTGGTTTTTTTCATGTATAACTTGCACGTGAATTGAATGAATGAGTGGATATCGCCTATGTTTTAGTGTAGTGGGTGTAGTTTTTAGACGGTCCCTTACATCTGCGAAACCGAATGTCCAATGAATGTGGAACGTCAAACTTTCCCGCGCTAAATCAGTGAGGCCAACGACATCCAGCTGGATAGTGAGAGTGGCGCGAAAAGAGCAGGAGAGGCGGAAGAGAAAGCAGGCAGCAGCGTCATTGTCACAGAATATTGAACATATGTTCATAAAGATGCCAAACAGGGTACGGTTGTTATACTTGGTAAGCAATTTAACAACATTATAGTAAATATTTTCAGTGCATCAAAAAGCGTGCTAGTTAAGATACCAGCAGACAAGCTAATCCAGCACAAATAGTGCATAAAAAGTCACCAAGTGAGTGTAAGTTTATAACATCATGGTATGTGTTATATTACCCTGGAATAAGTTTAAAAAAAATGGATTACCACAGCTGCGAGTGGGTTTCGATTACAGCTGCTGAGAGAGTGACAGTACATTTGACATCTCCCATTTTACTGTCTTAATCCACCACTCTCTTTTTGTTTTTCTTCTGGAAAGTTATTCAACTCTGATTTATTCTTTTGCTCTTGGAGCAAATGGGTAAGTGAATATAACATTTGCTGGGGTCTACCATTCACTCCCATTCACCGCTATTGAAGTTTACCCGGCAATCGTTCACTTCCACCTTCTAAAACCGGAGTGTGAAAAAGGTCTATTGTGCGCTAGTTCTGCAGGGAGGAGAGAGGCCTGGCCACTGGACCACTAAAGCCGGAGCTGAATCCAGAGTCAGACTGGTTTGTGAGGGATCCGGCTGTGTTGAGCAGACTGTGAAGCCCAACACAAGAGAAGGCCCGAAACCTGCCCTTGTGGAGCTCAGGCAGGAACTTCCCCTGTCCCAGCATGCAACAGACTCAGCTTGCCAGGTTGATGGAGGGGAGGAGGCTGCTCTTTCTCTCCCCAAATTGTATTTATTCATTCCTTTGATTTGCAGGTGAGACTATTCATCTTTATTTTAACCCCGTTACACATTCTCTTTGTTGTGTCTTTTAGTTTAAAGCATAATCCGGCTGAAGGATTTAGACCTGCCCTGTGAACACGAGTCCCCAAAGACACGAATAATAGAGAAGCTTCTGTCGGATGAAATGTCAGAATTTCTGGTAAGAGTTGGACGAGGCCTGAAAGATTTACTTTATATACTGAAAACAGTTCAGTATAAATTCAGTTATTTAATGTCCATCACTTCATATTACAAAACAGAAATATATAGGGTAAAAATATAAGGTTTATTTAAAGATGTATTCATTAAAAAATATATATTTTACTGTATTTTACAATTTCATACAATACATTTAATTGGTTTTTTTATTACTAATACTAGCAGCCTTTGTCTGTCATTGTTTTATTTCAAACTATTTTGAATTTAAATGTATTATATTGTTGTTTTATTTTTATTGTACTATTTATTAAATTTTATTTAAATGTAGAGTTATCATTATATTTATCACCATTACAGGCACCTTTTTCTGTCATAATGTTATTTAATAATAACATTAAAAAATAAAATAACATTTAAATGTAATATTTAATAATAACATTAAAAAATAAAATTACATTTAAATGTAATATTTAATAATAACATTAAAAATAAAATAACATTTAAATGTAATATTTAATAATAACATTAAAAATAAAATTACATTTAAATGTAATATTTAATAATAACATTAAAAATAAAATAACATTTAAATGTAATATTTAATATAACATGAAAAATAAAATAACATTTAAATGTAATATTTCATAATTACATAAAAATTAAATTAAATTAAAATGTAATATTTAATAATAACATTAAAAAATAAAATAACATTTAAATGTAATATTTAATAATAACATTAAAAATAAAATAACATTTAAATGTAATATTTAATAATAACATTAAAAATAAAATTACATTTAAATGTAATATTTAATAACAACATTAAAATAAAATAACATTTAAATGTAATATTTAATTATAACATTAAAAATAAAATAACATTTAAATGTAAAATTTAATAATAAAATTACAAAATAAATAAATAAATAAATGTAATACTAATGATATCATTCATTATTTACCATTTACTTTTTCCTTCATTTTTTAAAATATATTTTATTTAGTAATAATTTGAATTTAAATATATTATATATTTTATACTATGGTATTTTATTTTATTTTGTAGAGTTTTCATTATTTTTATTCCCATTACTGCACCTAAATTGAATTAAATGTATTTAATTAAACACACAACTGGACATTAAATTCATATTGTTTTTAATACCATATGATCATTTTATTTTATTTTGAAATGTTTCAAAATTATTTATTTATTTTCACATTTTATATCATGATATTATTATTACCAGCAGCTTTTTAACGCCATTGTTCATCTCATTCGTGAAAAACAAGCTAAATAAATTTGTGTTAATTGTTTGTTCAACCATTCTTATGTACACTTTTGCATTCAATTATAAATATCAATTTACGCAAGACTGGTTTGAAAAAGATGTACACAGAGATTAGTTCTGCTCTTGTGTCATCATGAAGCCCATCGTGTGTAAAACATGCTGATAAAGCACTTGATATTGATAAAGATAATTACCACAAATAGAGCAAGAGATACAGACGCTGTGAGTATGTACAAGTGTAATCAAACATATAATCACAGGTCACGTACCATATTCCTTTCTCTCTCTGTCTCTCTCTCAGCTCTGGGACTGGTACTTAACCCCCTGAGGTGATTCACAGTCGTCCATTGAGAGATGGCTTAAGTAATCTTGATTGATTTTTACCCGGACGCTACACATCTCTTTCAGTGGTTAACGTGCTATATAATCTGTAGCCTGGGACCATGTTAATTCACTCAGCTGGACCAGAGTGAAACCATGGTGCCGTCACTCTGTGAGACCTGCATAACTCTATAGGTGAAGAATAAAGACACAGTGAGAGTAAATGGGCCGTGCGATTCCCTCTATGGTTTGTTTGCATTTGCTATTTGGGTTAATTTTGCATGACTGACCCCGAGAGCTCTTATTAGGAGCCCTTAATAGTGTACAAGAATGAAATTAAGCACACAACTGATGCAAAAATATGTTTGTTTAAATATATCGTAATTATCACCACACAACGGCAGCTGGTGGAATAAGTCTCTTTGACTTTAACCAGAGAACAATGCAATGAATTACAGGTTCTGGACTCGGCTAAGGTTCAGTGTCTTTCTCAATGGTGAACCTCACGAATATCAGCCATGTGCCTTACACATACAATTTGGGTTACGGATATACAGTAGGTGTTTCTATATGCCCTTACCACATCCCCTCCTGACTTTTAGCACAATTATGTTTGGACTTTTCAGACCGTACATTACCCCCAAAACAAGTCGAACAATTCGCCGTGACAACATCTGACCAGCTTAAATCCCCCTGAGACCTGAGCGTGACCGCTGTGTGCATTTTCCAAGTAATGTCCAGCATCATCCAATCACTGCCAACCATGTTAAAATAAAATGATACATTATAAATGTTGAATCTATGTACTGATGATCATCGTCCCATGTGTGTCAAACATGTTGAGTGATCCAAACATAATCTGCAGCCTGAAACTGAACATTTGATCAGATTTTAGGAGTGAATGCACTTAACTGCATATAGAGTTATAGGATGCTCCCTTGCTCCCTATTTAGTGCATGACTTAACCTCCAGTGTGCTGTCTGTCTGCACTGGTCTCAGAACAGTTATAGGAGAGCTATAGGATGCTCCCTTGCTCCCTATTTAGTGCATGACTTAACCTCCAGTGTGCTGTCTGTCTGCACTGGTCTCAGAACAGTTATAGGAGAGCTATAGGATGCTCCCTTGCTCCCTATTTATTGCAAGACTTAACCTCCAGTGTGCTGTCTGTCTGCACTGGTCTCAGAACAGTTATAGGAGAGCTATAGGATGCTCCCTTGCTCCCTATTTAGTGCATGACTTAACCTCCAGTGTGCTGTCTGTCTGCACTGGTCTCAGAACAGTTATAGGAGAGCTATAGGATGCTCCCTTGCTCCCTATGTAGTGCATGACTTAACCTCCAGTGTGCTGTCTGTCTGCACTGGTCTCAGAACAGTTATAGGAGAGCTATAGGATGCTCCCTTGCTCCCTATTTAGTGCATGACTTAACCTCCAGTGTGCTGTCTGTCTGCACTGGTCTCAGAACAGTTATAGGAGAGCTATAGGATGCTCCCTTGCTCCCTATGTAGTGCATGACTTAACCTCCAGTGTGCTGTCTGTCTGCACTGGTCTCAGAACAGTTATAGGAGAGCTATAGGATGCTCCCTTGCTCCCTATTTAGTGCATGACTTAACCTCCAGTGTGCTGTCTGTCTGCACTGGTCTCAGAACAGTTATAGGAGAGCTATAGGATGCTCCCTTGCTCCATATTTAGTGCATGACTTAACCTCCAGTGTGCTGTCTGTCTGCACTGGTCTCAGAACAGTTATAGGAGAGCTATAGGATGCTCCCTTGCTCCCTATTTAGTGCATGACTTAACCTCCAGTGTGCTGTCTGTCTGCACTGGTCTCAGAACAGTTATAGGAGAGCTATAGGATGCTCCCTTGCTCCCTATGCAGTGCATGACTTAACCTCCAGTGTGCTGTCTGTCTGCACTGTTCTCAGAAAAGTTATAGGAGAGCTCTAGGATGCTCCCTTGCTCCCTATTTAGTGCATGACTTAACCTTCAGTGTGCTGTCTGTCTGCACTGGTCTCAGAACAGTAGCAATGCACCTTATTTACATCCTAACTCCATATAAAGCCTCTGAAAGACACATTTTTCTGGACGAAACCATTGATTTTCAACATGATAATGCACAATAAATATAGGAATGCATTTACTAATGTTAATGAATAGTACCTTATTGTAAAGTAATAACAAAATAAAGCAAAATTGATATTAAAATGAAGCGAAATTCGCAATGTGTTGAAAGTTATTCAAAATAACTAACATGTATTTTGAGGAAATAATGCCCCAAAATCCACATATGTGGACATCATGTTTATCAGCTTTGTGACGCGCGATACATTAATGCATTTTTTAAAGCGACATATCAAACGAAACTAGAGCAGGAGTGCTTCAAGGAAATCGACGTCATGCTGTTGTGTCACGTGACTCGGTGCGGAAGAAGTTTAACCTTTAAATGTCAGTTTAGAGTCTTGTGAACATTATTCAGTTGATTAAAGCTCATTAATATAAATGATCTGCACTTATATCGCCTTTTTAACCTTAACGGTATTTAAAGCGCTTTACACTGCGTCTCATTCACCCATTCGCACACCAATGGCGGCAGAGCTACTATGCAAGGTGCTAGCCTGCCATTGGGAGCAACTTGGGGTTCAGTGTCTTGCCCAAGGACATTTCGGCATGTGGAGTCATGTGGGCCGGGAATCGAACCGCCGACCCTGCGAATAGTGGCCGACCCGCTCTACCACCTGAGCCACACCCGCTCCAATAATATAATGTCCATGCATGTGGTCGCGTGGTCGCACTAGGGTATTGATTTGAAACAGGATGCGCCATTTCATCTTTAAATACAGTACAATCCCATATATTACAGGATGGGCGGCAAACCTACTGGTCTACCTATAACACTGTCAGTGACTAGGTTACATTGATTCTTGCTTTTACAGTATATGCACAGTGGACTCTGTACTTTTTCACAGACAAAATGTAATAGATCATCTTAAAGTGTCCACATAGACTTGTGGCGGTCTGCGTTAAACTCAACTTGAGTGAACTGGAAGAATTTCTGTATAAAAGCTGGTCATTGGACAAACAGATTTGGCAAATGGACTCAAATTATGACAACTTCGCTACACTGGACAGTGACCCGACCTGCTCTGAGACTCTTGCGCGCTCTTTCTCCATCACTCTGTATCTCTTTTCCTGTTTGCCAGTTGGCAATCGAAGGCCAGGAATCTGTCAGTGTCGATTGAGCTGAGAGGGCAGAGTCCGACCCAAAGCAGTCGTGCTGGTCGTGGGCCCACCAATTCTTCCGATTAAGCCTAGAGAAAAGAGAGATAGAGAGAAAGAAAGGCCACATTCCTCTGAGTAGAGCTGCCAAGCTCCACTCCAAAACCTCCACACACACACACACACACACACACACACACACACACACACACACACACACACACACACACACACACACACAAACCCCTCCGAGTTTTCTGCAAAGGCGAGGCATGAATGAGATTAACAAAAGAGTCCTGTAAGAGCCCTGCTTGGCCGCCTTCCATGTCAACAGCTCTCGGGGTCAAAGGTCGCACTAACTACATTCATTTCCAGCAGACCCTCCTGCTCTATAACACAAGCCGCCCGAGTCTGGCAACAGCGGATGGACTGAAAGAAAGAGAGAAAAGTTCGGTTTTTACTCCTCCAACTAATACCTGGAGATATTCCAGATCTGTCCACATGTTTCTGCTGAATTAAAGCAATATCACACCTTGAAAATGGAGGAAAAAAAAGAGTGGAGAGTGGAGGCAGCGAAGAAAGAGGTGAAAAAAGAACGAGAGAAGAAGGTTATTACTGTGTGCACATTTACAGCCCCTCACACATTGCGGAGAGCACCTGATATCACTCAGAGCGAGAGAAAAGTCTCAGAGCTTTCAGTTTAGCTACATAAAAACGCCAGTCATTTAATAGATGCATAACACACCTGGCCTGACATGCGGGATCATGTAATCCAATTACGCGCAAACACATTAGGTAAATAGCGCAAGGACTGATAACAATGTTAGAATGCTGCCAAACGCTCAGCCGGTTGAAATTGAATGAAGTCTGTTCCTAATGCCAAACTAAAACATCTTTGAGATCGTATACAAAGTCGAGAGAGCGTCCTGGCATTTAAAAACAACGTGAAACTGTTTGCGCAACCCATTTTGCTTCAGTGAAACAGGATAGTCAAGATAGAGTTTTATCCATCAGGGATTGATTGGATGGTTGAAAACGAAGGGATTAGCCAAAAAGTCAAGTCACATTATTCTTTGTAATGATGTGCATGGCTGAATCGTTAGCTTGGGAATAAAACGTAAAAGCAAACTGAATGTAATTTAGGAGTGTGAATGAGTGAGTACGTTTGGTTGCTAGTTAAATGCTAATGTGACCTAAACTAGTGGTTGTGTCTGATTTCATGCTGTTACGTTGACATAGGGAAGACTGGGGCTGTGAACACCAGTGAACATTTCTCAGGGTAAAGTCCATTTCTGCACAGACACTTACCTTGACGTTTTGACTTTAAAAAAATCTACTGAAAACTGTTACCATTCTTGACCAAGAAAAAGGATCCAATTCATTGACTACTTGATAACGGGGCGGCTGTGGATCTGGTGGTAGAGCGGGTCGGCCACTAATCGCAGGCGGTTTGATTCCCGGCCCACATGACTCCACGTGCCGAAGTGTCCTTGGGCAAGACACTGAACCCCAAGTTGCTCCCAATGGCAGGCTAGCACCTTACATAGCAGCTCTGCCGTCATTGGTGTGTGAATGGGTGAATGGGTGAATGAGACGCAGTGTAATGCGCTTTGAATACCACTAACAAGTTTAAAAAGGCGCTATATAAGTGCAGACCATTTACTTGCCCCAACAGCCGGGCACATTGCCACACTATGCAGGGCAAGTTATCACAATAAAACCTGCAATTACACAAGCGGGTTAGGTTTCATGTGAACATTAGAGGGGTGACGGGGTATTTTGTCCCCCACCATATTAACAGCCAAAATAAAATCGACACCCTTTTTCAAATCTACACCTGCACTGACACTTAGTGGTCTACATTTAGTGACCCGGGACCTCATTTCACCCCCTGTGCCTCATCCATTTTTTGAGTTATACCCATGCCTCTTTAGTAATCCTCAACCGTTTTATGCGTGCGCACATACATATTATACATGCTATTGCTTACTCAAGGTGGCGCTGCTGTTTCAGTGATTGACTTGATTTACATTTGACATTACTACCACGAACAAGCAATGTGGAAGTAAACTATAGCAAGTGTAACACATGAACAGTATGATTTGTCTATTGTCATTTGGGTGAACTACTGAAAAAAAAATGCCTGAATTGCAAAAAAAAAAAAAATGTAAATTAAATTTTTTTTATAACTGCTTAATTACCAAAAGTGTATAGGGTCATTAAAGACCCTATATATATATATATGTGTGTGTGTATATTTCTTGGTTTATTGCAATGTGGAAGTAAACTATAGCAAGTGTAACACATGAACAGTATGATTTGTCTATTGTCATTTTTGTGTACTACTGAAATTATGCAAGTTGTGCATCTTTTTAGACTCAAAAAGTGTCAGACAAAATACAAATGTGTAGCTTATATGTTGACTATGTGTTATGTGTCGCTCAATATGTGTTTGACTGCCAGTTGCGTCTCATAACATTTATTGAGGAAGTAATATTCTGTATTTGTAGCATCATCTCTGATATATGAAAAATAAAACCAAAAAAATATCAGAATACAACCTATTAAAAAGCTATAACAAACAAATTATATGATAGTACAAATGTATTTGAGTAGGGCAGAATTTGAGCAATTGGACTCTAGTCTCCCCTACACCCCAAATCACAAATCAATGCACTTGTTAAATGAAGAGAAGTGAGTTTAACTACGGCTTAAGTGCACCTGACACCGAATCTAACGGTGAGTGTCTGTTGAACAGAAGACGAGAGAGAGAAACGACTGCGAGTTAGAAAAGTGGAAAAGAAAAAAGGAACAGCCATGGGGGAGGTGCAGATTTTTCTCTTTTTATCCTTGATCTCTCTCTCTCTCTTTTCTCTTTCAGCTGGATCCAGAGCCCCACCCCAGCCCCCCGCAGAACCCCAGCCCAGCCGAGAGCAGCACTACACGGACTCAACCCCGACCAGCTGCAGGGTCCTTATGGAGCTCACACACACACACACACACACACACACACACACACACACACACACACAGAGAGACACACAGAGAGACAAACACACACACACAGACACACTGAGAGACAAACAGACACACAGACACACTGAGAGACAAACACACACACAGAGAGACACACAGAGAGACAAACACACACACACAGACACACTGAGAGACAAACACACACACAGACACACTGAGAGACAAACACACACACACACACACACAGAGAGAGAGACACACAGAGAGACAAACACACACACACACAGACACACTGAGAGACAAACACACACACACACACACACACACAGAGAGACACATAGACACACAGAGAGACAAACACACACACACAGACACACACACAGACACACAGAGAGACAAACAGACACACAGCACACACACACACACACACACACACACACACACAGAGAGACAAACAGACACACACACACACACACAGAGAGACAAACAGACACACGGAGAGACACACACATACACACACACACACACAAACAGAGACACACACACAGACACACGGAGAGACACACACATACACACACACACACACAAACAGAGACACACACACAGACACACAGAGAGACAAACACACACACACACACACAGACAACCACAAAGACACAGAGAGACACACACACACACACACACACACACACAGAGACACTTGTTGACAGGAAAATGTTCTTTTTCTTTTTTTTTTGGTGGGGGGCGCACTCAAAAAACAACACAGGGAACCAGAGTGCTAAAGTTTCAAAGACGCAGCTGAAGGATTTGTGCAGGGCTGGACATCCTCTCTTTAAGGCCTCCAGTACGTTAGCAGGAGGTCAAACGGCAGCCAATGACAGATCTCACAACCAAACACCCAATAACCAGCCGGTAACCATCAAAGTCCAGCAGACGAAACATGACAGACAGTGACGATCACTCCTCAGTGACAGGGCAAGACGAAAAACTGCATTTCTAATAACAAGAAAGGCAAACATATTTAAATGAAGGAACAATGAAACCCTGTTTAATGCATTTAATTGATCGCACAACCAAAATCCAAATACATTTTTGCTGATTTTCTGTAAGGATGCTTTGAATGTGACTGTATTGTGAAAAGTGCCATACAAATAAAAATGACTTGACTATATATATATATATATATGTACACAATTCACCCTCTAAAACAGCATTCATTCTTGTGTTACCCAAACTTGTTATGTTTTTTTTCTCCAGATCTCCAAACTTGCCTACAAAGTACGACTCTCCTTCTCGAACTCCTCACAACACCTGACAGGAGCGTTATCAAGACATCAGACAGAAATCCTGAATCGTTTCAAAATCACAGCACTCATCTTTACAGCAGAGGAACACCAAACCTCTGCCATATGACAGGACATACGGCGGGCCGCTGTCAGCCCACCTACAACACATCAATCATGATTAGATGTCCTGCCCACACACCTGTGACCTCACGCTTCCAAATGAGCGCCTCAAGAGAACCGCGGTTGTACGGGTGGCATCTAAAGCCTGAACATCATTGAAGCATGTGAAGGCTCCTCTGACATTCAATAAAGATGCATTTCAAGAACATGAGAGGCACAAACATCACAAAACTAATGTGCTTTCTAATGAAAATGTATTGGTGTGGACCAGGGTCTGAAATGAAGGAGACCTCGAGGCAAAAAATTTCATCAAAAATGCCCTCTAAATTCAAAATATGGGGGCAAAAAATGTCATTGCTATGAATTGTTTTGTACTTTATTTATGAAATCTGATGTAATCCTTAATATTCTATTATTAATTATGATTTAAAGGTGCTGTAAGTGATTTTATCTGTTCTAGAATTTCCACAAATTGTCAAGCTTAGCCGTTAAATTAGCCACGCCTCCTTTTTTCCCCCAAAACAACGCAACTCCAAAGATACTAAATTAATTTTATTAAGACCAGTGTTGGACGGGTAATCTGGCATACCGGGCATTTTTCCGGTGGGCCAACGCACTTTGGGGCCGATCAGAAACAGACTGGCCATCGGGAGAACGGAGCGGGTGGGTCGGCCGCGAAATGTGCCAAATGGGCCGCGATAAGCAAAAATGAGCCACCGCGTTATGCAAAACAGACCACAAAACGGCACCGCGATATGCAGAAAAGGACAGCGAACTATTCTATTCTAGAATTTCCACAAATTGTCAAGCTGAGCCGTTAAATTAGCCACGCCTCCTTTTTTCCTCCAAAACAACGCACTCCAAAGATAATAAATTAACTTTATTAAGACCAGGGCTGGACGGGTAATCTGGCATACTGGGCATTTTTCCGGTGGGCCAACGCACTTTGGGCCAGATTAGGAGCGGGCTGGCCATCGGAAGAACCGAGTGGGTGGGTCGGCTGCGAAATGGGGCGAATGGGCCACGATAAGCAAAAAACGTGCCACCGCTTTATGCAAAACAGACCACAGAACGGCACCGTGATATGCAGAAAAGGACAGCGAACACACAGACCCCCCACGCTCAACTTTTGGGCCAGTTGCGATATTTAAAGTCCCAGGATGATTTCTATTCCTAGTCCAGCCCTGATTAAGACCAACACGAGCAGAAACGGTTGTCAAAAACAACAGAATAGCAGAATAGCGCCCTCAACTGACAACTGTTATGAACTACATGGCATAAAAATGGCATTATGCCTCAAATATTCGCTGCTGCATCTACAACACATTAAAATATGCAATATGATTGACAAGCAGAGACCGTGGCCCATGGACACATTTTTGTTTGCGGTTTACAGAGTCTAGAGCCGCCTCAGAGACCGGAGAGATTTCTCACGCCACCTATTTAATTAATATGTTTCAGAGAATAGTACAACATTTTGCATTTTTCCATGAACAAATTGCTTAGCGCATCTAATAATGTTCATTTAATTCTAAATCTTGAGAATTTGTATTACAGAATTTATTAAATTGATGTATTTGACAAATACAACGGATGAGACACTTAGGGTGTGTTTTAAATGGTTAAAAAAAAACACCCTATGGTAAAAAAACAATTGCCCTGAAAATCAAGTCCACAGGGCAAATATCGCCCCTTAAACAACGCTGTTTGCGCCATGTAAATAGCAGTCAAATGTGTTTATCTGGATTGAGGATGTGCAAATAGATAATTTAGCTGCACAAAGGACGACTGTAAAATACGGACAGCCATGGAAGATACAAAGAGTGTAGGTGTTCAGGTCTGTTTTATTAATGCAGTCCAGAGGGGGGTAAATCCAGCGCGTTGGCGTGTGTAGAGCTCTGCCCGTCTTTGATCAGGTTTCAGCACTGACCAGCTCTGTGAAGGGTCTCGTCCCCCCCGTCACGCCATCACACAACCCTTTAACTGCATCTGTGTGGACAACAGACACAAACAAATCAGAACTTGTGTTTGTTTTAATGCACGCATCCACTCCTGATGCCTAAACAGATTGGAGGCGGAGCACCGATAAATAATTCAGCCATATGACAGCAGGTCCACACACACACACACACACACACACCTTTGATGCTCTAGCACAGTAGGGGTTATCGTTTGCCCTGTGTTGTTGATCCTACACACACACATGCATATACATATTTCAATATATTTTATTCTCATCTTTACAGAAAATATACAGACAAAACTGCAGTCCAGATCTATAACACACAGCAGGAGTCATACTAACAGAAGTGTGTGATCTGTTATGGACAACAGCATAATCATACAGTAATATTGTGATTTAAACGTTTATAACTCAAAAGATAGGCTGTGGAAGCTCTGGCGGTTGAATGGTTTAATGATGGGATGTATGGGGGCATTTTTGAAGAAATCGTCGAGATTTGATCTCTTTTTAGTATAACTGAGGTTCTATCGGGAAGACACGCAG
>NC_068302.1:40052186-40142186 GCF_025860055.1 Xyrauchen texanus
CAAAAGACGATATACGTATTTTAAAAGTCAAGCCACCAGTTTGTCAGGATAGATGCTCTGCCGACATGAGACAACATCAATCAAAAACCGACTGAGCAGTCCAACTTTAGGTGGACTCAATGACTCAACGTCCATAATGTGAAAATAAATACCAATTGAGCATTTGCTAAGCTCCGCCCCCCCCTTGGTTACTGTTGCTAGGTATGACAAATATTGCAAAACATCCCATGAGAAATTACAACATGTGCATTGTATTACTCATGAATAACATTAGTTTAAAAATGTGTAACCCAAGTAATGTATTTTTACTAAAAGTAATCCAATTACAGTA
The DNA here is from genome assembly GCF_025860055.1 of Xyrauchen texanus. NCBI lineage: Eukaryota > Metazoa > Chordata > Actinopteri > Cypriniformes > Catostomidae > Xyrauchen > Xyrauchen texanus. The sequence continues at coordinate 40,052,518 of NC_068302.1, forward strand.
GCTAATTAGTATGTAATCAGAGTACTCCCAACACTGACAAACACTGGTAAAGTTTGCCAAGCAATATGGCCGATGGTAAAAGTGGCTGAGGTACGATTGGTCAGTAATGTTTTTAAAGGTTCATTTGTACAAATTTCACAGTGGATCATTGCGACGTAACTACATTTCATCTAGTGTACAGTAGGTAGAGCCGTCATATGCGGTGATCTAACTTCCCTTGTGCATTAATCACACTTTGAAGTGTGTCTGCAACACTTTTAAGACGTCAGATGAAAGCCACTGTATATCTGGAGGCAATTAATATGGTTTGTTACATTGGCAGTTTCCTGCTGCTATATGAGACGTGATAAAGTGATGTCAAAGAAGCAGTTTACTGTCGATAAACTAAGGGAGATTGCAGATATCATATGATAATATTCTCCAGGGATGCAACCCAATTTGCATGGGTTTACTATGCACTAAAAGTACGTGCTTCACTGGTACCTAGAAAGTACATACTTTAGAAGTATGTAGTGAGACAGTAGAGCAGTAAGGGAACAAGGTAAGCTCCTACTACCAATTATAATACTGAATATGCCTTTCATATAATTCAAGCATGCAGTACCATCTGTTTTCTCCAGGGGGCAGTAAGTTAATCTCGCTGTATAGGCAATGAGCAGCTTGTACAGAGAACAAACCACAAATCCAAAGGGATTTCAAGATGTGTTTTTCTACGTTTCAAACCTATTTAACTTGACACAGCGACCTAAAAATTGAGCATTTATGACGCAACATAACAGAGGTGCTCCAAAAGTGTCCATATGATGCAGGTGTACATTGACACATCCTTAAACAAGCCCTTATATTAAATCTCGGACTGATTGACACATTCAATTGTGTAAACTGTAGGCCAATGATTGGCTTATGTTCAATAATATGGAAATAAACACTCCACTTTTTGCTTTGCATTTGTGCCTAAATAATGTAACGCATTATCTGTATTATAATATGTTTTAAATATATATATTTTATCTATAACTATTTAATCATTATATATTTAATTATTGTTATTCGATGGGCTTTCTCAGCAAATATTTATGCAATTAATTGCAAATAATTTGATTAATGAATTAATAAGCATACTATGCAATTAATTCGATTAAAAATTGTAATCAATTGACAGCCCTAAAATACTGTATATGTGACCGAAGTATAAACAACACAACAAAATTAGCAAAGCAAATTTAAAGCTGAAAACACAATGGAAATAAGCCACAACACAACAAAATATTTTTGAGACAAAGTATAAATATATTTCTGATTATATTTTAAGGTTTGTTTTTAATGTATAATGATTAATTGCGACGAATCGCAGAAAACGACAATTTATTCGTTAAAATTTATTTGAATCGATTCAGAGCCCTAATATACTGTTTATACACTGAGTGGCTACTTTATAAGGTACACCTGTACATCTACTTTTTCATGCGATTATCTAATCAGTGTAATGTATAAAATCATGCATATATGGGTCAGGAGCTTCAGTGAATGTTCACATCAACCATCAGAATGGGGAAAAATGTGATCTCAGTGATTTGGACTGTGGCATGATTGTTGGTGTCAGATGGGCTGGTTTGAGTATTTCTGGGATTTTCACACACAGTCTCTAGAGTTTACTCCGAATGGTGTCAAAAATGAAAAACATCCAACGAGCGGCAGTTCTGTGGGCGAAAACGGTTTGTTAATGACACTGTTCAGAGGAGAATGTCCAGACTGGTCCAAGGTGACAGTAACCCAAATAAACATGTGTTACAAAAGTTCTATCCAGAAAAGCATTTCTGAACTTACAACATGTCCAACATTGATGCGGATGGGCAGCAGCAGAAGACCCCTCCGGGTACCACTACTGTCAGAACAGGAACATAAGTCACCTGGTCTGACAAATATGGGTTTATGCTGAGGTACACAAATGTAGGCCCACTGCAGACTCAGTTTCCAGTTCTTGGCTGACAGAAGTGGAACCCGACATGGTCTTCTGCTGTTGTAGCCCATCCGCCTCAAGGTTTGACATGTTGTGCATTCTGAGATGATATTCTTCTCATCACAATTGTACAGAGTGGTTATCTGAGTTACCGTAGACTTTGTCAGTTCAAACCAGTCTGACCATTCTCTGTTGACCTCTCTCATCAACAAGACGTTTTCATCCACAGAACTGCCGCTCACTGGATATTTTTAGTTTTTGGCAAAGAGACCGTTGTGTGTGAAAATCCCAGAAATTCTCAAACCAGGGGGGTCTGGGTAGCTTAAGGATTATTAACGCTAACTACCACCCATGCTGAGGGACTCCAGCCAGGTCTCCTAAGCAACCAAATTGACCCGGTTGCTAAGGAGGGTAGCGTCACATGGGGTGACCTCCCCGTGGTCACTATAATGTGGTTCGCTTTCGGTGAGGTGCGTGGTGAGTTGTGCGTGGATGCTGCAGGGAATAGCGGTGGTGGTGGCGTAGTGGACTAAAGCACATAACTGGTAATCAGAAGGTCGCTGGTTCGATCCCCACAGCCACCACCATTGTGTCCTTGAGCAAGGCACTTAACTCCAGGTTGCTCCGGGCTGTAATAAGTGCACTGTAAGTCGCTTTATGCCAAATGCATAAATGTAAATGTAAAATGAATAGCGTGGGCCTCCACACGTGCTACGTCTCTGCGATAATGCACTCAACAAGCCACGTTTGGGTTAAAGTGTATGGTTTCATTACAACTCGCTTGTGGCGCCCTTCTGTGGACATTTTCCCTGGAAACTGAACATACATTGAACAACACTTCCAGTTTCAGCCACAGGGTACAATGCAAAAGATGCAAATGCAAAAAAGATCTTAATGGTCCCAAAATCATACATCTGTACTGACACTGGTTAATAATAAGACCATCTTTTGATATTGTATCGCTGGTCATCATTCCATATGAATTGTGCACTATATTCCAAGTCTTCTGAAGCCATACGATAAATTCTTGCTTTAGGTGCTTTAGGATTCATAGCACCATGTTTAATGTCAGTGGCTAATGTTTCTCATCATTGCACCATATTTGAATGGGCACAAATGCAAATGAGATTTGAGAGTTACGCCTGAAGGGAAGATGATACACATTAGAAAGAAAGTCATGCATGTTTGAAATTATATGAGGGTGAGTATATGGATGACATATTTGTAATTTTTGAGTGAACTATTCCATTTAACACAGATAAGAGCATATGCGACTAGCTGTTTACAAACTGCATACAAACACACACAAGTTCAATATTACTGTTTTTCCGTTTTGTACATCATTCAAGGAACCTCTCAGTTTGAGGCAAATGAGCCCTCATAAATCTCTTTTAAAAATATCACCTGATTCCAAACAAGCTGTGACCAATATTCCAGCCAAGCTTTTAGTAAACGAAAAAACACAATTCCCGTCTGGTGGTGTATTATTATCGAGCACCCATCCTCCAGGCCGAATCGAGACGTCTTAATTTCCTGTCTTTCAAAATAATATGCCAGCTTTATTAGTTTCACACTTAAAATGATGCACAGAAAGGTTACTTGACTGAAACGATCTGGCTTTTAGTTTTAACGAGTGCATACATCATAAAGGGTTCGCAATGTAATAATCATCCATCATTATTGAGACATGGGTCCAGCTGAGGGACCTGCTCACCGAATGGGAAACAGATTTGGAGAAGAAAGAGATGGAGATGTGAATGAGTGCGTACATGCAGCTAAGAAAAACTGTTAGTTTATTGGGCCCAGACGGGACTGCACGAGTGTTTTTAAAGTTGGGTGTTTCCTACTATGCAGTACATTATCATCTCTCCATTATATATGCCTTAATATACAGTACTGGATAAAATAGTGTCATATCGTATTAGATCATTTGCTTTTATCACAATATCATAATTAGGTGATCATAGGGTTAACTTTAAACAATTTCATAATACATTGATTTGAGCAGATGTCGCCATTTTTCCTGTTTCCGGGTCCTGACACGTTAAAGAATATTCCAATATTCCTCTAATCTAAATGCTTCAAACAAAACGTGTTTTCTTGGGAATAATTGGGAATTTTTATTGACAATAAATCTTCAGGTTTGTCTCTCCGTAACATCACTTTACATCCTGTTAGTCTTTTGTAATATCCCTTTAACTAACAAAAGCCAGTTTCTTATGCCGCCTTCCATTCATAGTCGGAAGACGACGTGTAAACAAACATAATTGCAATGCTCCCTTTAGCTTAGCAGCTATTTACGTGTCAACAGAGATGTCTCCTATGCAATCAAATTGATAAACGATGCTGCAAAGTTACCATTTGTTGTACAGGTGTCAGATTAGAAAAATACAGTATTATTATCTGTATTTTACATAAAAGTTTGCTAAGTTGGTTTTATTATCATGTAAGGTTAAAGGGATAGTTCACACAAAAATAAAAATTTTGTCATTGTTTATGTAACCGGCCCTGATCGCCCAGCTCTGAACAGGACTCGAACCGGCGTCTCTGGCGTGGGAGGCGGGTGCGCTATCAAGGAGGCTTAAGGCTACAGCCTCTAGCGTCAGTCGCAAGTGCACCTCTTGAAGACAGGAGAGTGAGGTTTATACACATTGCACAGCTATCTACAGGCTGGCTCCCGTTACACTCACCCCCCTAAACCTCACTCCCATCAGCGTCACGGCACCATTGTAACCAGCCCTGATCGCCCCACTCCGAACGGGACTTGAACCGACATCTCTGGTGTGGGAGGCGGGTGCACTAACAAGGAGGCTAAAAGCTACAGGTGCTCTAACAAGGAGACTAACGGCTACAGCCTCTAGCGTCAGTCGCTAGTGCACCTCTTGAAATCAGGAGCGTGAGGTGTAACCAGCCCTGATCGTTCCGAACGGGATTTGAACCGGCGTCTCTGGCGTGGGAGGCAGGTGCACTAACAGGAGGCTAAAAGCTACAGGTGCACTAACAAGGAGACTAACGGCTACAGCCTCTAGCGTCAGTCGCTAGTGCACCTCTTGAAATCAGGAGCGTGAGGTGTAACCAGCCCTGATCGCTCCGAACGGGATTTGAACCGGCGTCTCTGGCGTGGGAGGCAGGTGCACTAACAAGGAGGCTAAAAGCTACAGGTGCACTAACAAGGAGGCTAAAGGCTACAGCCTCTAGCATCAGTCGCTAGTGCACCTGTTGATGTCAGGAGAGTGAGAATTATACACATTGCACAGCTATCTACAGGCTGGCACCTGTTACACTCACCCCCCTAAACCTCACTCCCATCAGAGTCACGGCACCATTGTAACCAGCCCTGATCGCCCCGCTCCGAACGGGACTTGAACCGACATCTCTGGTGTGGGAGGCGGATTCGCTAACAAGGAGGCTAAAGGCTACAGGTGCGCTAACAAGGAGGCTAAAGGCTACAGCCTCTAGCATCAGTCGCTAGTGCACCTCTTTTGAGTCAAGCTGGCTCCCGTTACATTTAGTCACCCCTGTGTTGATATGACCCTGTATGACTTACTTTCTTTTTCTGAACACAAAGGGAGAAACTGTGGAAACATTTTTTTGCTCAGTGATGTCATACAATGGAGGTTTATGGTGACCACCTCTTCAAGCTTCAAAAGAACATAAAAGTATAATTATTCCATGAGACTCATGATTGTTATGAAAGTATACGATAAAGTTTGGTGAGAAACAAACCGAAATCTAATATCTAATAAATAATAAGGCTGGGCATAGAAATGCATCAATTCTTCAACTACAAACTCTTCAGACATGTTTAGTAAGTTCTGTTCTCTGTTTTGTGTTCTGATGTCACTATCGCTGTGGAGGACCTATTTTTAAATAAACAAAACGAGATTTCGCTTGAACGCCTCAATGTTGCGAGGGGGCTGTGTGCAAGGGCAGGTTTACGATTTCTGAGGCCCTAAGCAACCGATCAACCCAGGACCCCATTTTGGAAATTGTTGCTTAAAAAATAACATAAAATTTATTTGAAATCATCATTTTAAATTCATCCTATCAACCGTTGTAGCCAAATACATTCAAAATGTTTAATATAATAAAAAATCTAGTTAAAGATAATGAATGTATGTTTTGCATTTTTCCACAATACAGTGATAAAAACACAATATTTACCTACATATATTTTAACAAAATAACCTACTACACTTGCTTACATTTTGGAATTAAGTTTTTATTTATTATTATTATTATAAGCCAACAATACTTTATTGTTGTTCAGTTTGTCATTATTATTTGATACAGTATTATTATTATTACTTTGAGGATTTGTTGTATACAATAGTAATATATTTCTGTCTTATTTACATTACTTTCATCTATAGCTTGTATTCTGATGCTGCATTGTATTGTTCACCGTGTTGCAAAAGGCTGTATTTTATGTTAGCATCGTTAGCAACATTCGTTACAGTATTGTAACAGTAGACATAGAAGGCACAGCGGCCCCTCAGCACACTAGAGCAGAAGGAAAACAAAACATTGCTGAAAGCGCTGAAACTTTGCTTGGTGCAGAACAATCTGGAATAATGTTAAACTTTGTAACAGTCACCTCTTTGCAACCTGAACTTGTTCAGAACATTAAATCATTGTGACACTTGCGCTAAAAACACTCTAAACGCAGCGCAACGAAATGAAACAGAACGTTTTTGGGTGAAACAACGTTTTTGAGACCTGAAGTTCTTTTAACTTTTGACACTGTCTAAAAACATGCCGGTCCTGTAAGACACTGAAGAAACAGCGAGATGCAGTGCAGCAGATGCAGTGGATGTTCGTTCAGCGTGTTTACATAGGAAAACAATGGAAAAACAGAGCAGACGCAAAAAACACGTTCGGTATGAACGGCCCTTATATCATCCATTCGCACGTATCTGTGAGTCAGAGCGTGTGAGCGAAACAAGTTCGGAAGGCCTGTATATTTGTTTTACTAAAGTTGCACGTGACAACAGAACAACATGTGACATGCCACCCCTCAAACATTTTTTTGAGGAGCTTTCCTACTGGGGCGGGGGTCCCACGCAATTGCGAATAAAATCGTTTAAAATAGTTTTCGGCTTCAGATGCCACTGTAGAAATGTATTATTCACAGTCAGCCATGATTAATTTAATCAATGAGTGAAAGTGTCCAATAACAGGATGGATACTGAGATTAAGCAAGTAGCATTTGGCTGGTCATGTGATTCTAACATGGCCGCCCCCATGTGTGGACCCACTCCATGTAGAATAAAACAGCTTTTATAAGGTTACTGATATGACTAGAGACTTACTGTCCATTTTAATGCGAGTGCTCGTGATATCCTACATAAATTACAGTTCATGTCTTTAGGAGTTAAAACTTTTTAATGGGGGAAAAATGACTGAGTGCGCCTTTAAGAAATATTCAATCGTTTGAATAGTTTCAAACAAAACATGTTTTTAATTAGTATTCAATTAGTCAATTTCTCTGTCCTAAATATCACTTATCATCCTGTCTTAATATCCCTTTAATTAGCTAGTAGTCCATGACATCATCATCCAGGAAGTGACATTTTTGAGTCTATTGCTTCTCAATATACTATGTGTCATGATTGCAAGTGCATGTTTTACTGTTAGCGTTGCATGCGGGTTGCTGAGTCCATTACTCTTATGAGTCAGCGTGTCTGTTTCTGTCGGTTCGTTTTGCTCTCGTTTTATGTACATCACTCGGTTAGGCCCGTGAGGGAGGGTCACAGCCCCGCCGCATGCTGTGTCAGCCGTAGTCTCGCATCTGGGCCTAGCTTTAATTACAGTGCAGGCTGCTGTATTTCTGAAGGGGATTGTTGGCTGTCCCCTCTGAGCGTGTATGTCAGCCCGGCGGGTGGGACTGACTCCTGAGCGTGACCCCACCCCCTGATCCCAGTGTCCCACGGGGCTTTAGGGCTTTACCGTGGTGCCACTGCCTCCCCTGGCCCTGATGCTGCCCACCTGCCACCTAATAAAAACACTGGGAAAACACACACACATTGAGCACACTTTTTGTAAACAACAGGATTACATGTGAAACATTTCCACCCTCTCATTCTTACAAACACATATGAATGCAAATGCATGCTAAAACACATTTTCTTTGCACTTTTTGCAACATTTACTGATTAGAGACTTTTTCTCTCATTAAAGAGTGGTGCTTATCCATTGCAAGGATGTTGTGGGTGGTTGCCAGGTTGGTGCTATGTGGTTGCTAAGGTGTTCTGAGTACATTGCTATGCAGTTGTTAGTGTGAAATGGGTTGTTGCCAGGTGAAAAGACCCCAACCCCAAGTATGATATTCTAGTCTCTAGATAGGACTCGGGTCCCTCCGTCGGTTGAATTTTTTGGCCTATTTTATCGAACGCCAGGCAAAGAAACGTAAGCATGATCGCATACAAAAGCAATAGCACACCTCTCCTCTTCAAGCCGCATGATTTGAGCACTTGATCTTGTGACTATGGCACCATTAAGTGTATCGCCAAGTTCCAGTTCCAAGGTAAAATGTCCACTGTGTGGTGCTAAAAGTTAGTTAAATGTTTTACCAAACAGATGAGGTTTTAAAGGATAATGCTCTATCGAGTTTTAAATCAACAAAACCGAACTCCCTACCCTAAACCTTAAAGCTAACCTAAAAAAAGCAAATGTGAGATGAAAAACACAATTCCGTCATTTTGTGGTACTTATATGACACTTTTGGCTCTTGTGTCAATTTGCGTGCTACATGAGCAGCGCTAAGTGTGGGCTAATGGGGCTAAAGCCCTGAATGTCTTTAAAAATAGCCCTGGATGTTTTTTTTTTGTTGCAGGGATGTAAAAAGTACCAGTATTTCACTATAAATTTGATACTAAAACTAAATATATTTTAACCAGGGCTGTTGACTTATCACTTTAATTTAGTTTGATTAATTATATAACAAATAACACTTTAAAACAATTTACACAATCGTGCCCCCTGACGTGTACGTAAATTCCATAATAAAAGTACGGATTTTCCTACCAGACGAGCCGCAATTGGGCAGAGAATGAAACAAACAATATATTGAGTTCTTAAGCTACTTTTTGTATTGTCTAATCAATGCTTTATTCATCTGCTACAATAATGCGATTTATTTTAAACTGAATTTCAATCAGAGTACACTGTTATAATCCCTGATCAGCCACAGCATTAAAACCACCTGCCTAATATAGTCTAGGTCCCCCTTGTGCCGCCAAAACTGCTCTGACCTGTCGAGACATGGACTCCATAAGACCTCTGAAGGTGTCCTGTGGTATCTGGCACCAAGACATTAGCTGCAGATCCTTCAATTTCTGTAAGTTGTGAGGTGGGGCATCCATGGATCGGACATGTTGGTCCAGGACATCCCATAGATGCTCAATCGGATTGAGATCTAGGGAATTTTGGAGGCCAAGTCAACACCTTGAACTCTTTGTCATGTTCCACAAACCAGTCCTGAACCATTTTTGCAGTGTGGCAGGGCGCATTATCCTGCTGAAAGAGGCCAGTGCCATCAGGGAATACCGTTCCCTTGAAGGGGTATATGTGGTCTGCAACAGTCTTTAGGTAGGTGGTAAGTGTCAAAGTAACATCCACATGAATGCCAGGACCCAAGGTTTCCCAGTTTCACACTGCCTCTGCAGGAATGTCTTCTTCCCATGGTGCATCCTGCTGCCATTTCTTCCCCAGGTAAATGACACACACGCACCAGCCTGTCCACATGATCTAAAATAAAACGTGATTCATGAGACCAGACCATTTTCTTCCATTGCTCCATGGTCCAGTTTTGACACTCATGAGCCCATTATAGGCACTTTCGTCAGTGGATAGGGGTCAGCATGGGCACTCTGAACGGTCTACAGCTACGCAGTCCCATCCACAGCAAGCTGCGATGCACTGTGTGTCCTGACACCTTTCTATCATGGCCAACATAAAGTCATCTGCAATTGGTGCAACAGTAGCTCTTATGTGGGATCGGACCAGACGGGCTAGCTTTCACTCCCCATGCACATCAATGAGCCTTGGGTGCCCATGACCCTATCGCCAGTTTACCGGTTGTCCTTCCATGGCCCACTTTTGGTAGGTACTTACTACTGTATACCAGGAACACCCTACAAGACCTGCCATTTTGTAGATGCTCTGACCCAGTCTTCTAGCCATCACAATTTGTCCCTTGTCAAAGTCACTCAGATCTTAATGCTTGCCCATTTTTCCTGCTTCCAACACATGAAATCCATTATGTTGTAATCGATTGACAGCCCTAATTTTAATATTAAGCACTGTATATTTGATACATGATACTAGTCTTTATACAGTACCTGTACAGAAAATACAGAGTAATTTCGGTACCCACACGCTTTCTAGAACCTGTGTGTACTTGTACTTCAAAGTATATTATATTCCAATATTTCATTATAGGATGGTTATAATCGCAGGTCTGGACAGAGGTCTGGACTTAACCCCAATTACCCTAGAATTGCCCTTGGCATGCTCTTTTGGACTCATTCCCCATTCCTTTGCGTTGGAAGAGCAATGGTCATCAAATGAGCCACTGCGCAGTTTGATTGTGCCCAGACAAGCTTGTAAATGTAGTTGGATATTTAATACAAACATAAAAAGATGTCATAAGATAGCATTGGGCGAGGAACAGAACGCAAAGTCAGTGTAAAGTAAGTGGACTGATGATCTGCCATTTTACTTGAGAGTTCTGTGAATAAAAGTCATTGTTGTTGTAGCACCCCTAGTGTTCATTTTACAAGGAAACTGCTGTAATACGTACAACAAGCCACTATATAAATAATTTAGGAAATATTTAGGTACAAGTAACGTGCTTCTATAAGACTGCGTTGTGATTTGAGTGAGCAACTTAGCTCAACACATATTTAGCATGTGTGCTAACCGCTAGGCCAGAAAAAACACTCAACCAATGCTCAACACAAAAACACCTACATACTGTATTTTCTCTCACACACCTTCTCTCTGGTTCAATCTGACATTATCCTGCTCACAGCGGCTGTCCACAAGTGTTGGCTGATCAATAGGTCTCCTCCTGCACTCGTATCGACGACGAAGCCCGCTCATTGATCACGTCCAGACCCTGAGGCCGCTGCTTCAAAGATAATTGGGCGCAGGGATGGGCCTTCACTTGATTGACAGGGGTCCAAGATGTTAGTTAACCCAAAGCTTTGCTTTACTTCTACATGCGGGTCGTTATTTGCGCAACCGTGCCTTTGTTGTCCCCCGTTAAGATGCTCGCAACAACTTCATTGGTGTTTTACTCTCGTCAAAATGCTGGCGTTATTGATTTTTAGACTCTGCTACACTACATCTCATCGCAATATTATTCCACGTATTCTGTTCAAATCAAGCTGCTTTTAAACAAGTGTCCAACTAATGATGAAAAGCCTTAATAATGAAGAGGGGCCATATTGATACTTCATTATTAAGTAAGCCGACTACAGCACATTAGGAAGCCATTAGAGGCAATAACAAACACAACACGCTCATTTGTTTCAATGAGCCACTGTGAATATTAGAGATTAATTGACATCATGGGGGTGGGGGTGGGGGTTGTTTTGAGTGTATTAATATTACAACAAGTTTGATAGAAGCCCTCAGTGCATAAATAAATTAACAAACTATCTTTTAAAATAGGAAAAAGCTGTAAAAACAAAGCACAGGCAAATAAATGGAACTGAACTGACACAAGTACAATGTATGAAGAACTAAAAATGTTCTGTGTAAATCACATCCATATACTCTCAGAACAATAAAGTAACGAGGCCCCAATTGGGTCCCGAAACAATAAGAGGCGCTGGAACTGCTCGGCCCGATGCTAAACCAAAGAGTTCACTTGGCGTTGGGTTCTATGTGTGTGTGTGTGTATCTGAGACAGTCGGGATGCAGTGTTGCCGGGGGCGACTGGGTTGCTGACAGAGGCCAGTGTCCCAGCGCTCGGTGTTCGGATAATGAGGTCTTACACAAACACACACACACACACACACACACACACACACACACACACACACACACACACACACACACACACACACACACACACACACAAACACACAAACACACACACACATCCATACTGGCCCAGTGTGTACCCGCAGATGCGGCCCAGTTTCAAACACAAGACAAGCGATACACATCAACACAACAACTCAACTCAACACACACACACACAGACAAATCAAGAGGGATGGACCCTGAAAACGCATGACAACAGATTAGTCATAACACTGGACATGTCTAAATAAGACCTCACGACATTGATAACGAAGATACTGACTGGTTTAATTATCGGGTAGGTGTACGATAGATTAATAAATGGGCGTTTCTTCAACAATTTTTGTGTCTCATGAGTTAAACATTTTATAAAAACAAACAGATTTCAACATTTCAATAAAATAATGTACAAAATTTTAACCAAGTTCAAATTTTTATATATTCAGCAAATACTCGTTTTAAAATAACAGTGACGATATAATCATTACTGTCACTTTTACTTTATTAAAATAAGCTGTCGTTTATCCCAACATAAGAGTCACTATTCGTGCAAGTCCGCCACTATTATATATAGATCGATATAAACACTGAACACTACAAATCTCCACTTTCAAATAGCCCTTCTAAGTACTCTTCTATCCTAAGAGCTCTTCTTCTATTGTTTTTCACAATTCACATTCTTCGTGCATATATTGCCACCTATTTACCAGGGAGAAGAATTTGTAGTCAAAATGGACTGAAATATTGATCTTTTTCTTACCCACAATTATCACATTGCTTTTGAAGACACAAATCTAACCACTGGAGTCTTATGGATTATGTGTATGCTCCCTATGTCAAAAAACTCCCATCGACTTACATTGAAGAATATCATAGAGAGTTGTTGGTGGGCTCTTATCACATGGGCCAGTAGCAAACCACCCATACTACCTTAGCAACCACCTAGAAACACCCCGGCAACTACACAGAACACCCTAGCAACTGCATAGCAAAGTGCTAAAAACCCACTAAGAATATGTTGGACATTTCCTTCAAAACATTTTAAATAAAATTTTGTTATACCCATATACCCTTGATGACATCACTACAGTAAAAAAGTTGTTTCAGAGGCGGAGCATTTTCAGTGAAAGATTCCTTTCTTTAGAACAATGTGCACTTATCAATCATGCACAATAAGACCAGCTGCATTTATTACGGACGTAACTAAAGTGATTTTGATTTCACAGTGTCTTTTGAACTGTCGATTGTAAACACTTTAAAATGTAAATTTAGACTGTGTAAGCATTGCCTCCTAATCTATGGGACATTCTGGCCAACGAATCAGATCAGTAAAAACAAGATGTTCTAATTCCTGGAAATGCCTGATAAGGAAAAACGGAAAAGTCATTCATCAAACCTCTCACTAATATTTTCTTCTCCCATGCCTCTCTCTCTCATTCGGAGTCAGCCTTAACCTGGAGCACGTCACTGGGGTAGAACGGCGAGGATTTTAGGGGGGTTTGGGTGGTACCGGAGGCCCAGGGCATGAATATTCAGACGATCTGCTCTCTGGTTCGTAGGTGCAGTCGGAGCGGTTCTTCGCCCCGTCTAGCGGACTCAGAGGAGACGGATGGCTGGATCCATGCTTGGGAATGCTGGATGTATGGTGTTGACCTAAACATAAGACTCTCGGTTAGTGATACATGGTCAAGCCACTGATTTATACACAACTTTATGAGTTTTTTTTTTTATATATAAAACAAGCTTTTCGCTCTCAATTTCACATACACAAAACATGTTCTCTCTCAGGCAAACACACACACACACACACACACACACACACATACACACACATTCATTCTCTCTCTATCCATCATACACACACACACACACACACACACACACACACACTTGGATAGGCATTATGCTAATCTCTGTCACTGGTGAGCTGGTTGAGCCTCGCGCACTGCTCACCGGCGCTGTTCGCCTTAGGGCCCCTGCCGCACGTTTTGACAGAGCATCCCCTGATAGTTGGGATTAGTCCGGCTTGTTTAGATAAACCAAGGAAAGTGAAGGAGAGGAGAAACACAGAGGCGAGGGAAGGGGGAGTTTTCTTGGGGTGTACCGTGGGTTTGTAGAGATCTGCTGGAGCCAGATGCCACAAGCTTTCAACACAGCCTAGACAAAACCTACATGCGTGTTTGCGTGCACGTAATATATGTGAATCCATCTCCATGTCATGGGCTCCTCCAGCATCCATGTCAACTGTCTGGTGCTAAAGGTGAGTTAAATATTCCCCAAAATAGATGAGGTTTTATGGATTAATGCTCAACTGAGTTTGAAATGAATAAAACGTACCTTCATAGACTAATCCTTGACCCTAAACCATACCGATAGTGTCAAAAAACACAATTGCTGAAGCAAACAAGTCATCTTGTGGTGCTTTGATCTATAAGAACTGCTAATCTATACCTGCACTTTCACAGGCTACAAAATACTATTAAAAAAAACAAATAAATGAGGGACGGATGTTAATGGGATCTTGACTACTTTCATAAATAGAAAGAATAGTGATTGAATGGCAGAGAAATGTCATTGATAATGAATTTTGCCGTTACATATACTTCACTCACATACACAAGATTGTATGCTTATCTTTCATTCCACACCCAGCGGCAATGTCACTGTACAAGTCAACCTGAGCTGGCCCATAAAGAACAATAAGCTTCATTTGCATTGCAGATGCTTTGGGTTTTCAGCGTCTATATATTTTTGGCTCATCCATAAAGGTTGAGAGTGCAGTATCTTGTTAGTGAGCGGTGTTGTGCACTTTTGAGACGTCTGTCTGCGTCCTATATTTACACAGCTACAGCAGCTATCAGTCTAATGAGATATTTATTGTGCTCTTTTATGGGCAGCTTTGCATGAGGAAGCGCCGTTTTTATTGGAACATTCCTGCTCGGCATTAATGACACCTTCGCACTCCTATCCGCTTTGAGCAACGTTTGAACCTCCCCATTAAACGGCCGACCTTTGACCCCAGGTTCGCCCAGCCGGTGTGCACGTTCCCTGTGCTCCTGTTCTCTCACTGTCGGGAGAGACAAGAAAAGCAGAATAGAGAAAAGAGACTTTGAGTGCATAAATAAACATCAGAAACATTCAGTATTTTTGCTATTCTATTTGCAGCAACTAGTGGTTTAAAAAATTACACACCTCACATTATAAGCTGTGATTGTCCTATTTTGAAGAGGATCCAACCCAGTTACCATAACTGCATCTGGTCCAGACATTTACAACCGAGTTACAATTTTTGCATTTTGTCATTATTTGTCATTGTGTAAACAGAGTGTTACAACTGCCTAACCAATACAAAGCAGCTCACCATCAAAAAAAGATCAGCTTAAATCATCCTTCTATAAAGCGCAACAGTGCCCGCCCACTTTTTAAGCCGTCTTGGTTCCGGAAGTGTTTTTCCTATTTTTATCTTTTCCATAGGGATTTAATAAAATCAACCAGCTCCTAGGTGAATCACAACATTACAAACTTTGATTTGAAGCAAAAAAACTGTATATACTATAAACTGTATATACAAATAAATAAGTAGATGGAGTATGTAGGGAGAGCGACTCAGTTGCGTCATGCACAGGGACTCGTGGGAGTGGGCAGTCTCCGCAGAGCTCTTTTGGTGCACTTTGTTCGTCACGATTCTCTTTCTTTTTGTTTCTTTTCAGGATCATGGGTAGTGTAGTTCTTCACCAGGACCGCAAAGAGAAGAGAAGAGAAAAGAAGAGAAGAGGAGAGGAGAGGAGAAGAGTAGAGAAGATTAGATAAGAGAAGAGGAGTAGACAAGAGGAAAAGAGAAGTAGAGAAGATTAGAGAAGAGGTGTAGAGAAGATTAGAGTATAAAAGAGAAGAGGAGTAGAGAAGAGAAGATGAGTAGAGAAAGAAGAGGAGAGAAGAGTAGAAAAGAGAAGAGGAGTAGAGAAGAGGAGAAGAGAAATAGAGAAGATTAGAGAAGAGAAGAGAGTAGAGAAGAGAAGAGTAGAGAAGTGAAGAGAAGAGGAGTAGAGAAAAGAAGAGGAGAGAAGAGAGGAGACAAGAAGAGAAGAAGAGAAGAGTAGAGTAGAGAAGAGAAGAGTAGAGAAGAGGAGTAGAGAAGAGAAGAGGAGAGTAGAGAAGAGTAAAGAAGAGAAGAGATGAGAAGAGGAGAGGAAAAGAGAAGAGTAGAAAAGAGCTGAGAAGAGAAGCGTAGAGAAGAGTAAAGAAGAGAAGAGAGGAGAAGAGAAGAGGAAAAGAGAAGAGTAGAGTAGAGAAGAGAAGAAAAGATAAGAGTAGAGTAGAGTAGAGAAGAGAAGAGAAGAAAAGAGAAGAGTAGAGTAGAGAAGAGAAGAGAAGAGAAGAGAAGAGAAGAGAAGAGAAGAAAAGATAAGAGTAGAGTAGAGTAGAGAAGAGAAGAGAAGAGAAGAGAAGAGAAGAGAAGAGAAGAGAAGAGTAGAGTAGAGTAGAGTAGAGTAGAGAAGAGAAGAGAAGAGAAGAGAAGAGAAGAGAAGAAAAGAGAAGAGTAGAGTAGAGAAGAGAAGAGAAGAGAAGAGAAGAAAAGAAAAGAGTAGAGTAGAGTAGAGTAGAGTAGAGAAGAGAAGAGAAGAGAAGAAAAGAGAAGAGTAGAGTAGAGTAGAGTAGAGTAGAGTAGAGAAGAGAAGAGAAGAGAAGAGAAGAGAAGAAAAGAGAAGAGTAGAGTAGAGAAGAGTAGAGAAGAGAAGAGAAGAGAAGAGAAGAGAAGAGAAGAGAAGAGAGTAGAGTAGAGTAGAGTAGAGTAGAGAAGAGAAGAGAAGAGAAGAGTAGAGTAGAGTAGAGTAGAGAAGAAAAGAGAAGAGAAGAAAAGAGAAGAGAAGAGAAGAGAAGAGAAGAGTAGAGAAGAGAAGAGAAGAGAAGAGAAGAAAAGAGAAGAGTAGAGTAGAGTAGAGTAGAGTAGAGAAGAGAAGAGAAGAGAAGAGAAGAGAAGAGAAGAGAAGAGAAGAGAAGAGAAGAGAAGAGAAGAGTAGAGAAGAGAAGAGAAGAGAAGAGAAGAGTAGAGTAGAGTAGAGTAGAGTAGAGAAGAGAAGAGAAGAGAAGAGAAGAGAAGAGAAGAAAGAGAAGAGTAGAGTAGAGTAGAGTAGAGAAGAAGAGAAGAGAAGAGAAGAGAGAGAAGAAAGAGAAGAGTAGAGTAGAGAAGAGAGAGAAGAGAAGAGAAGAAAGAAAGAGTAGAGTAGAGTAGAGTAGAGTAGAGAAGAGAAGAGAAGAGAAGAGAAGAGAAGAGAAGAAAAGAGAAGAGTAGAGTAGAGAAGAGTAGAGTAGAGTAGAGTAGAGTAGAGTAGAGTAGAGAGAGAAGAGAAGAGAAGAGAAGAAAAGAGAAGAGTAGAGTAGAGAAGAGTAGAGAAGAGAAGAGAAGAGAAGAGAAGAGAAGAGAAGAGAAGAGTAGAGTAGAGAAGAGTAGAGTAGAGTAGAGTAGAGTAGAGTAGAGTAGAGTAGAGTAGAGAAGAAAAGAGTAGAGTAGAGAAGAGAAGAGAAGAAAAGAGTAGAGTAGAGTAGAGTAGAGTAGAGAAGAGTAGAGAAGAGAAGAGAAGAGAAGAGTCTAAATCTCGTGGGACGTGTGCCATTGGAGGCCCAGAGGTGATGTCAGCCTATTAAACTCATTTCACAGGTTCCCTTAATGAAGCCACTTGCCAGTTAAAGGGCAGGAAGCATCTCGTTTCACTCACTTTTTTCACTCTTTCCTTCAAGCTGGATGCACGTGAGACTTATTGAAAGCTCCTGACAAACAGGCGTGAAGGAGGGCAGCTGGTGGGGCGGCTCTCTGTGGACCTTGACACAACCCTGCCGGAAACACAGGTGATATAAAAGCCCAGCCGTCAGCTCTTAAAGATCTCTTTCTCTCTCGCCTTCATTCCGCCCTTCAGCTCTCTCTGAGAAACCTGATACGGACTGTTGAGATACAGGAATCATACGGTCTCCTTCCTTCTTCACTTGTTGCACTTGCATAACTTTGCTGATGTCAGGAGTCTCTGGATTCCAATCAATGTACTGTTCCTCTAAAGTTGGAGATAAAAGATCTCCTCCAGTAACAGAGTCAAAATGACAGATTTGATTGTTACATGGCTTGTTACACGTATAGAAGCACACGGAAGATTATACGTTTATAAACCCTTACTTTTCGCCCTGTTCCTCACACAAAGCTATCTAATGACATCTAAACACTTTTACTATAGTGCATGACTTGCTTAACCGTTTGTGTTACATAACCAACTTAATTTGCAAGCTTGTTCAAGCATAATCAAATCGCAAGATAGCTCAAATGATAGACCATTGCACTTGTGACGTACAGGACTGGGGTACGAATCCCGAAGAGCACGCGGGTCGAAACATAAGCCGAATGTGTCATAGAAGCACCACAAAATGACGTGGTCGTGTATTTTATCTCACATTTGCTTTTTCTGACACTACTGGTTAGGTTTAGGTATAAGGTTTAGGCTGGGGAGGTAGGATTTGTTGATTTAAAACTCGATAGATCATTAACCTTAAAACCTCATCTGATTGGGAGAATATTTAACTCGCCTTTGGCGCCAAACAGCGGACATTTCACCTCAGAACTGCCACGATATGCATAAGGACCCACGTAATGTATTTTTACCACAGTCATGTGATTTTCATGAGATCAGGCTCTCCGTTTTGGCTGACGTCAGCGATAATCCCAATGAATAAAATCAAGTCTTGTCCTATATAATTCTATACAAAAATTGAATTAAAAACCTGGAAACAGTCCCTAAATGTTTGTCAAAAGATATTTAAAAGACATTTACATAAACATTTATACATTTGGCAGACACTTATCAATATCCTTTTATCCAAAGCTTCCACATTATACATTTGAACGCTTCAAACTTTCATGTCCTAAGAATTTCAATTTTTAGAGATGCTGCCCTATCTCGTATCTATCAAATGGTCCTGATGTAACCTTTGGTTTCCTCATCCTTATCTTCGCTTCTTTCATTTGTACATGAGCCTCGCAGTTTCCAGTCCTCTCTTGCCAAGTCCCTTCTCTGGGACTCGTCAAACATATGGGAAAGCAGGTGTTCTGTCTGGTAAATTGAATCCTTCGTTGCGCAGTCTTAACCACAACCTCTCAATGGAAGCGTACAGGTGACTCAAGCCTGTAGGTTTCCATGGCTGATGTTTGTGACCGTGAGTGTTGGTGGTGGAGTCTCTGGCTCTGGGGAGTTGGCTATGGTGAAGTGTCTGTGAAAATAAAGCTTCAAATCCCAGTGGGCTGATGTATCATCACGCAACACATGGCTAACTTTCTACCTAATATCTCCTTTTGTGTTGCACGGATGAAAGAAAGTCATAGAGGATTGTCACAACATGAGGGTAAGTAAATGATGGAATTTTCATTTTTGGGAAAACTATTCCTTTAAAAGTCTGAAACAAACCAGTAAGACAGCAGTAATGCTTTATCCCCGCACAGCAGAAATCCCACTCACACAGCCCATTAAAGAGTGGCTTGTATTATCCCTTTAAACCTTTGACCATTGATTTCTGCAGCTGTCTTAGTTGGAGGTTGCATATTTAAATGTCCGACTAGTTAAAGCTGACTGAAGCTGCTGTCAGCGAGTTCAAATAATCCAGAGCACATCAACAACACTTCAACTGAGTCCACAGCCAACGTGACTCCTCATAAATGGCAACAGAAGCTTGTGATTGTAGATTTATGATATAAATATGCAGCTCCTGCATGTGAGGGTTTGGTCTTTGTTGTTTTAATTGTAGATGAGTCAAGAGGAAAGCTACATGTGACACTCACTTTGACATAGATCTATCTATCCATCCATCCATCCATCCATCCATTTTTAAGATCAGAACCTGCAGATCATCAGGGGTTTCACATTTCAGCTCCACATTACTCTGAAGAAACACAGCAGATCATACTGTACATTCTATAATGTGTGTTCACTTCTATAGCCGCACATCTCCACTGAGATTAGTCGAATTCCCTTTCTTCCAGACACCCGGCACCTCCAATGCCAGCTATGCTAATACCCCCGACAGGCTAACCCCCCCCACCCACCCTGTGTAGCCCTGTAAAAACACCACAAAGACAGCCATTTATACTTAAAAGACACACATAAACAAAAAAGGAAAAGAGAAATATAAAAGAAGGGGGTGAAAATGAAAGTAGATGAAAAAGGGTGGGGGGTGAGAGGCAAAGAAGAAAAGAGCACACGGCGCTCGGAGGGGAGGACTTGGGGGGGGTTCGCTAGCTGGGTGAGAGGAGAGGAAGTCAATTATGCATTCTGAACCCTGGTCGATGTGGCCCCCGGGGACCTGGCTGCACACCTCAGGATCAGTAAATAATTGACAGATAATATTAATTGGCTGTGGATTAGTGAGCAAGTAGAGTATCGTGGCATTAATATTTGATCAGAAGATGATAGCGGATCCTGGCAGGGGCTGGGAGGGGCAGCTGGGCCTGGCTCGCTGATTAGGGTCCTGAAAAGGGAAGTGAGGTGGAGACAAACACTGTGCCATATAGACGAGTACACCAGCCCCCCTGAAAACACAGGGATGGATAGAGAGAATCCATGAGCGTTTCACCAGCTGACCTCCCACTGGCAAAAAAATTGCCAGCTCGAAGAGAAAGATATCAGACTGACTTTCACGCAACTTTCAGTTTTTGTTTTATTAGTGTCAGAAGCCTCATATGAGATTGAAAGAGATGCAATAGGATGATATGGTTTTGGAACCCAGTTGAATATTATACAATACAGAATTAATATTGTGGGACCCGGTCAAGTTCATTATTATAATGCAACTCTGAATAATTATCATTTTGAGGAATTGATTTGATTTATACAATAGTGATGAGTTTCTTTCATATTTATTTCACCTGGAGCTTTTACTTTGGTTATTCTGTTGTTATTATGATTAATTGTGCAGCCCTGAAGGATGCCTCTTTAGGATATGCGGTGGAATATATGATATAGTGGAAGTTCTATACTCTATATCGCCCAGTCCTAGCTTTTCGTGATTAAAAACTCTTGCATAAATTCAACTTTATGTGGTATGTCCCATCCCAAGATCTTTCAGATAGTTTCATGGTGTCTCGCTGAGCTCGACTGGGAGTACTGGAGCGTCAACAGCGATCAGAGCCAATCTGATTTTCCAGAGTGGAAGTCTTCCAACACACGACTCAAAGCGACACACGGACACCCAGCCGCTGAACTCCTGGAGGCTAATTAAAGCATTGGAGAGAGTGTTCACGGCGTGTCCGTGACAACACAATGAGGAAATACTTTGAGGGGGGGCGGGTGGGTGTGAGAGAGAAAGACACTGAAGCCGCAGTCACAACAATACCCAGCTCTAACCGCATCTACCATATGCTGTCATTTGTTCAGTCGAATCCCCTAAAAGTGATGGCGGTTCCAGGCGGTTGGTGCGTACGAGGCCCATTTCCTCTGTGACTTTGCCCCTAAGTCTAATCTAACCATCCCGTGGGCATTCCAAGCAAAGGTTTAAAGATGTCAGCTCTGTGACGATTGCATCCCACCCTTTAAAAGACATGCAAATATGCATAATCATAAGTGGGTGTGTGTGTGCTGGCCATCTAAACAAACATACAGTGTACACTTCAACACTGTGCTGGTGTTCCATAAGGAGAGCTTAGGATATATTAATTGATTATGAATCTAAAGATCGGCAAAAAACATGTTGAGTTATGACACAAACACCTCTTAGTTCAGTTATTCTCTAGAATCCCATTTGAAACAATCAGCTTAGACTATTATGAACCCTTTTGATCCCTTTCTGGAAGCCAATTCAAAAATAAAAATGGTCTTGTTTTCCAGTAAAAATATCTAAACATTATTACAACAAGATTAAGTCTTGTTTTCAGAGAAATCTAACACAATGTTAGGAAATTACTTGTTTTTCATTGGAATTAAGTTTATTTCTCTTACACCATTGTTAAAATATTTTATTTTTATTTTGCTTTTTTATTTTTAAACATAAATCTCACCAGATTTATTTGTATTTTTTTCACTATTTCTATTGTATCACTTAAATTAATATTCTGGGTTCAATACAAGTTGAGTTCAGTTCAGTTGTTACAGCAAAAATGTATTTCGATTTGTCATTTGTTTATATATATATATATATATAATAGGGCTGTCAATTCAAATTTTTTATCAAATTAATTACATGCTGTCCCAATTAATCACAATTAATCGCATTTAATCTTATATACAAATATTTGCTGAGAAAGCCCCTCATATAACAATAATTAAATATATAATGATGAAATAATTATACATAGTTATCTTTAAACCTAAAAAAATTATATGAATTTGTCAATCAGTTGGAGATTTATTATGAGGGCTTGTTTAAGGACCCGTCAATGTACACCTGCATCAGACATGCTCGTGTAGCGTCTCGGGTGCGTTGCGTCATAAACATAAAATGTGTCACTGTGTCAAGTTAAATATAGTTTAATACTTAGAACACATCTTGAGATCCCTTAGTTCACATTTGCGCTTCTTCAAGTGTTTTGAATGCAAGAACGTAACGCATGTTTGTGTTGTTCTGCTGAAGTGTTTTCTTCACTGTATAAACTGTGTGTTGCTCATACAGCTGAAGTTTCACTTACTTAAACAGGTGGTACTACAAGCTTGCATTTCTCAGGAATCTTCCTTATTATTGTCCGGGGGCATTGCGATTAAACACGTTATTTTTAATAAAATTAAACACACTGAATTAAATCTACAGCCCTAATATGTATATATATATATAAAGAAGAAGCAAAAATCTGGGTTACAGTTAAGTACTTACAACTGAAGTAAATGGAGACAGTCAATAAACATGAAAATGCAAATGTGTAGCCACAAGATATAAACATTATACATGTAAACACAATTTTAGTGTTATAAAATTGCAGGGTCAAGTTATATCTTCCATTACAACTTTGCTGTCATGAAAACGCAACCTGTAATCTGGTAAACAGGCTCGTAAATCCCTGATTTTATCACAGCAAAATATTAGTTTATATCTTTTGACTATAAATTTGAAACAGTGAGTATGTTCATGTGTTTAATGGATTGGTCCCATTCACTTCCATTGTATGTGCCTCACTGTTGGCGCAATTTTTATTTGAGTATTTGAAGAAGCACAGTCAAATGAATTTTAGTGGAAGTCAACGTAATGCCTGGAACATTCCTTTAAGTTAAGATCTGACAAGTTCAAGTTTGGTGGGATTATAGAGGTAAGATATGTTTGTTATATGGCCCTACCATCCTAAACACACGATACACTGGTAACCAGTTAGACTGGTCTTTATAGTACTGTTACCAACTTGTGAAAACTACCAAATTATCCCAAACTTTTGTTGGGACGAGAAGTGTCGCCCAGATGCTCTCGAAGTGCTTTTTCTCAATAAAATAATAACCTACAGGAATTTCCTCTGTTATGTCGAATTAAGCTGCAAAGTCATTTTATTCTGTCCTCTTTATTCGCTTGAATAACTAATAGAGTTTCTGTAGCGGCGCAGCGGTCTTCAGCAGATTTGAACTCTGTGTGACATGCGTTGCTTCAGCTGCATTTCAATTCAAGACATTTAATGGTCTCCTGGATGTCATACGAACTGAGAGACTCCGACATTTATTTGGGACTTACACAGAGGAAAACGTTTGGAATTATGGGACATGAGATGGACTTTTTTTAGGCAAGACAAAAACGTGGCCTGAAACCATAACAACCCTCCATCCATCCATAACAAAAAAGGAAACATCCATTAAATGCAGACACATCTGCCCAGTTTCATATTAAACGAGGATGTGTGGTTCACACTACATCGCTGGTGGTGACTCGTGCCAAAGTTGAACAGTCATCTATGGTGACTCGAGGCCAAAACCAGCGATGAGCAAAACAGACCCGTCTCAAGAGCGCTGGATCTGTCCTCCCAACACAACAGTCTCATGACAACTCGTTATAATTTGTTCGAGATGGCGAAATCGTAAGATATCGTACGGCTTGCTTTGTGAGAAAAAGTACAAGTTTTATTCCCATATGCACGGACCAATCACCAAACAGAATTTCAAATTGATACAATACAGGTGCTAGATTTAAGCTAGCCTCCTATACGACACTGTTTTGAGAAAGGAAACGTCTGTGAACGACTTTTATGCAATAAAAAGACTTGATATATGGGAATAAACAGCAATGACCTTCCCTTGTCTCATTAAAAAAGTTATTTTCCCATTAAAATCACGGTTAAGGTAAGGGGTTAAAATTTGTGATTAGTTTATCTTTTTCTATTAGAGTAAAATCTGTATGTTTTTGTACGTGCCAATTTCGCCATATTGTTCGATTACAACTTTCTCCTATCCTGTTTTCTTTAACAAATATCGCCATTGTTTACGGTCATACGGCACGTGTCATGCATATTAGTCATTAATATTCATGCATGTCAATCCGTTTTACTGCGCATCAAACCCCTTGTCTACTCCACACAGATGTCTCTCATTTCGAAGACACCTCGAGACACTGTCAATAATCAACAGCTGACGAGCGCGGCAGACCTTCCACACCAACCGCTGATCTCTGAACAGCAGATTCAAATCCCAAACAAAGCCCCTGGTTTTGTGACAGATCCGCGAGACTTCAATTCCCCCATCTCACATTCTCGTTCCCACAAGTCTCCGCCTTCGTTAAGTGCAGTTGTCAACACGAGAACACATGTTCTATGTTAGAACATGGTTTAACTGCAAGAGTCTGGTTTGGTAGGAGCCAAGGCCACTGGTGACTGTCGAGGCTGAGACAAAGGGATCGAGATGGGAACCTAAAGCAGACCGTGTGAGTGCTTTTGGGCGAACCATGCACTGTAATCTCATCATGAGTTTAACCAACTCATTCCACAAATAAGAGACTTCCATGTTAATCCTGAACTTGGGGCGCCAGATCTTCAATTGTGTGATGGGAATTTGGGAACAAGGAAAAAAGCTAACAACTATGTGCCCCAGTTAGATTAAGCTCATGTCCATGGCAAAGAAAGAAAGGGAGAATACAATCTTGGTAAGTTTTAATATCTTGACACCTGGTCAGAGTCAGGTTGGGCACATCCATTTACAGTTTCAGCAAAGTGAGTATCAGGACTTACATTTTGGTATGTTTCTCACCCAAAGTGATCATATCCCTTCAGAAGACATGGAATTAACTAGTCTTTTGGATTACTTTTATGTCCCTTAAAAACGATAGACCCCATTGACTTGTATTGACAAAAACACCTTGTGCATTCTTCCAAAAACCTCAGAGAACATTCATTTTTTTGGGTGAACTATACTTTTAAGTATGGCGCCATTTTTATTATCAGGATCCATATCAGGTTGTCCAATCACAAGTGATCAGCGCTAAACTCTAGTGTAAATGGGATCCTAAACGTTTTACGATCTGATCGCTTAAAGCACATTCAAAGGTGGTCAGAAACGCATTTTACCACGTCGCACTTGTGGTGCTAATGTGACCTAATGCATCCCAGACAAGAACAAAAGACAGAAGACAGAAGACTACATTAACACAGAATCGATGAACACTTGGCTTGACATGACAATATGATCACACAGGAAATTGACATGTTGCTTCTGAAAGTAATATAGCGTAAAATTAACCCCAATCATTGACAAGCGGCATCATGCACTTTTGCATCAATTAACATGTGAAGACCCCCCAACTCAATGATAATAAGGGGATGGGGACGATGACCCCCAATCCGCCTCTCACCTCAACGCTTGTAAAGGAATGCCCCTAACCCACCCCACCACCCCCAACCCCCCTCTAAACTGTTACAAAGGGCGCAAAACTTAGTGTCGCATACATACTCAAAAACGGGTAGTTGCGCCCATGGTTAGGACCGCCTTTATGTGAATAAATATAAGTACAACATTATTTGTTCTCCAGACATTTGTTTTGAACAAGAAAAACTAGCTTCATACCATGTGACCCACATTTGGTTTTCCACTGAGGTGGTTTGTAACATGCTAAATTTACTCAGTTACATTTACTTGAGTAACTTTATGAGTATGTTATATGGTGGGTACATTTCAATCTTACTCGAGTAAATTTCCAATTTTTTACTTTTACTTCATTACAATGGGTAGCGTTCCTCTCATTACATTACTGGTTTTAATTAAGTAAAGTGTTCATAAATGCGTAAATTATTATTACTCAAAGGAATAATTCAAATTGAAAACTCTGGCATCATTTACTCACCCTCATGCCATCCCAGATGTGTTTTGTTTTTTTCAAAGATTTCTTGAAGAATCTCTCATCTCTGTTAGTTTATACTAGAATGCAAGTGAATGGGTACCAAAACTTTAAAAATCAGAAAGCACATAAAGGCAGCATTTAAGTATTTTAAATGACACTGGTTCAATCTGTGTCTTCAGAAGGGAAATGATAAGTGTGGGTGAGAAACAGATCAATATTTAAATCCTTTTTTACTAATAAATCTCCACTTATTCTTGTGTTTTTGGTGATACAATTATTTGTGCATATCGCCACCTACTGGCAGGGAGGAGAATTAATAGTAAATAAAGGACTTTATGTATTATAAAGTTTTAGATATGTATCTGTTCCTCACCCACACCTATTATATTGCTTCTTAAAATCACTGGAGTCGTATGAATTACTTTTATGCTGTCTCTATGGGCTTTTTGGAGCTTCAAAGTATGGTCACCATTCACTTGCATTGTATGGACCAACAGAGCTGAGATATTCTTCTAAAAATTGTATTTGTGTTCTGCAGAAGAAAGAAAGTCATACACATCTGGGATGGCATGAGTGAGAAAAATTTTTTAACGCATTTAAATTTTTTGGTGAACTTTCACTTTAATTTGATGCAGGGAAGAAAGAATGCATATGGGTTTGGAACAACATTGTGGTGAATGATGGCAATTTCCATTATTAACAATGATATATTATTATTATTATTATTATTATAAATCATAGTAATCATTCTGTAATGCATGTTAAATGTGTATCATGTACTGGCATACAGCAGAGTAAACATCCATTACGTTATATGTGGAAGTAACTAGTTACTACTTCAGTATTCTTTTTATTAGATACTTTCTTACTCTTACTCAAGTAATTTTTAACATTATTACTTTTACTTCTACTTTAGTATTTTTTTTTTTTAAAGTAATTGTATTTTACTTGAGTAATGTTTTTGGCAACTCTACCCACTCTTCTGGTTTTCGACCATTAAAAATGACAAAAATTTTACAATTTACTCATGGAGCCACATTGAGAGCCCCATATCTCTGGCATTTAACCATATAGGGCCTTAAAAATGGAGATATACAAAGTTTACTTTGTTTTGAACAATTATCTCAAAAGATATTAAGATGTCTTTAATACATATGAAGTTATAGACACTCAAAATTTGGAAAAATAACACCAAAAAGTGCTTTTTCCAATATTTGGACTCACCCCACTGGGATATAATCCAACAAGAGGTGCAGAAGTCAACTGATTTTAGTAATAGACCTACCGATCTCTGTGTACTAATAAAATACTGATGCTGTCCCCTTTCTAAGGTTATTTTTTTGACCTGTAGTTTTGCTCCAAACCATGGGTGAAAATTGTTATTTTGACCCCCTCTACAAAATAATGGATTACTTGTTAAAAACTAATCCACTGAATAATTTTTTTTGGCTTTCATCATTAGTGATTTAAATGTCAGTAAGCACAGACTGATTCCAGTGGCAAAACATTTGACCTACCTTTGCCGAATTTACAGTGTGATCAGTCAACAGGAAGTGACACAGAACATGTGAATCACCAACATCTGAAGTTCAGCTAATACAGGTAATCGATTTAAATAACAATGAGCATTTTTCTTGAAACCAAAAAGACAAAAAATGTGTATATTAGATTAACCATGTATCTGTGAAAATGTGCTTTGTGTTTAATTAACCAGCAGTAAAAGCACAAAGTTAAGAAATCAATGGGAGCCACTTTATATTTGGTGTATTTAACTACTTTGTACTTAAGTATTTAATACAATGTAATTATTGCATTGTACTTTCACTTAAAGTCCTTGCATTCAGTAACACTGTTAACCCAACCCTTACCCTAACCCTGATCTATGGTGAGTGGTGGTGGAGTAGTGGGCTAAAGCACATAACTGTTAATCAGAAGGTCACTGGTTCGATCCCCACACCCACCACCATTGTGTCCTTGAGTAAGGCACTTAACTCCAGGTTGCTCCGGGGGGATTGTCCCTGTAATAAGTGCACTGTAAGTCGCTTTGGATAAAAGCGTCTGCCAAATGCATAAATGTAAATGTAAATTTAAACCCCCAAAATTACCCGTACCTCAACGTCCTGAGCAGCAAATGTGAACTTTTGGAGATTTTGTCAGAACTGTATGCAGTCACACATTAAATACATTGTATTGCATGTATTTTAATGTTAGTACAAAATAGTTAAAGACACATAGTATAAAGAGGGTCCAATAAATGTAAAGTCTGATATTAAAACCATGTGCAAACAGGACGTATTTGATATTAACAAGTAGCCCTACAGTTTTTCTGATATGTAAAATTGTTTTTCCATAACAAGCGTTCCTTACCCCCAGACAAAGAAACGGCTGCACAACATTCAGATTATTTTTCCTATGACTTTCCAAGGCCATTAAGAAAAAGGAAAAGAAAAGAGAGAGAGAGAGAGAGAGAGAGAGAGTGAGAGAGAGAGAGAGAGAAAATGAAAGAAACAAAGATTAAACTGCCAATGAGAAAAGGAAAATGATGGCGACAGCTCTTTAGAATAACACACTTTGAACACTTCGTTCGGTGCGTCTACGTTACGCCATTAGTGAAGGACTGACAGCTCATTTCACTGGAAGCTACGCTTTAACAATGTCAGTAATTAATACAGAAAGCCCATTCTATGAAATGCCTCTTAAAAGTCTGCATTTTCTCTATAATACGACTTACTGACAAGGATCATTATGAGTCGTTTTAGAGCCACTAGAACCCGTTTGAAGTAAACATCATATGGGAGACGTCTACAGTAGATCCTTCAATTAAAAATAGTACTTATACACAGCTCTAAGTGGAAATTTAGATATGTACGTTATCATAGTAATTACGTTAAGCACACAAATATACAGAGGCAATAAAACAACTAGGAAATAAGAAGAGACATAATAATGGGATGGTAAATTAGATGGCCGTTGAAAGAGAAAGGGTCTTTAAGTAATACTTTCCCCTTTGAAGAATGTGGAATAACCCTTTGCTTTTAGTTAATGGCAGTCCATGATACCCACATAGAACGAACAATCTAACGTACAAAGTGATCAAACTATTTGTTAGTTCATTTTCTTCATGTTGTTTTATTCCTCAAGAAGTCTCGAATCCTTTGCAAGCTCATGGATGCTGGAAGGGATGCGATCTTGATCCGGCTTTATCCTTTGAGCTGGGGGTGAGACCGGACACAGCGCGAACTCCACAAATTGAGACAACCAGTTGACATGTTTGATCCATCCAGAGAACGCCGCAGCCAAAGGTGTTGCGTGCACGTGCACTTTGAATGGGGTGATTGGTCGAGAGGTTTCATGGAGTGGTGGTGGCATAGTGGGCTGAAGAACATAACTGGTAATCAGAAGGTTGCTGGTTTGATCCCCACAGCCACCACCATTGTGTCCTTGAGTAAGGCACTTAACTCCAGGTTGCTCCAGCGGGATTGTCCCTGTAATAAGTGCACTGTAAGTCGCTTTGGATAAAAGCATCTGCCAAATGCATAAATGTAAATAAATAAAATAAATAAACTATGCTGGAACATCAAATTATGTCCCTGAAAATCAATATTGTAGCCGTTTTTTGAAACAACGTTTTTATGAGATTTGTGTTAAACTTTCTAGAGGTCATGGTTTATTTTTTCAATTATACATAATATTATTATGTTTATGCTATATTTACAAATGCATTTATGATATAATTTGTATTGGTATTTTTTCACCTGTTGTCGCAGAGTGATTTTTATGTCACTGCAAAAGGGGCCGGTGGAAGAAGTTGGACAGAGTCAAATTTTGGGATTTTGTAAAATGTTTGTGGAGTTTTTCGGTAGAATCACGTTTAATACTAGCCATGACTTGTGTATCAGTAGATGAAAATGATTAATAATATTTGCATTATCTATGATTTAACCAGCCAAAGGAGCATGTTCCTGTCATAGAAAAATGCCTGATATTAAACAAGAATGAAGTTTAGTCCATATTTCTATTCTTCTAATTCATTCTAATTCTCCCTCCAAATAGTCCTATTTCATTCCACTAGATGGCAGGAAGTACTAGAACAAATAGTGTTTCCTTTTTCACCATCCATCACAAAATACAGATGTGAAATATATGTGGCGCTATAACGCATTTTAGCCCTCACAGATGTGCTCCCGTCCATTGACATTCAGTCTAATTTTCAGTTCAAGCAACACCCCCATTTTTTAATGGAATATCTCGGCCTCTGAGTGGACTACAAACTCAGTCTAGGTGTCATTAGAAAGCTGAAATCCTCCCTTTTGAAGATGTATATCATATTAGAATATGTATATAATTAATTGTTTTATAAAATGTTAGATTGGAATGTCACATCTTAAAATCAGTCGTCATACAACGGTTATCTTATGTTGCCGACAGAGTGGCAAATGGTCAAAATCCAGTTTTGTTAAAATCATGTTGACATTGACTAAACGTTTTGGGAATGCAGATATAGTTTCGTGACATCCATATGTGTGCTTTGAGTATGTGTGTGTGTGTGTCTATATCTGTACATACTTCATCCTCTGCCTCCATGTGGAGTGATACACTGTCCCAGTGCGCTGGTTTCCAAGCAACCAGTGTACACAAGGAGCAGCAGCAATTGGTTTCCCTGAAATGCACGGTGAGGAGGAAACTGTAAGAGAAGAGAAGAAAGCAGGGGGTGATGCTAAGAAAACGTCTTGATTTTGGGGTGAAACAGAAGGTGTTTTAGATGACTATCAGCTGTCATGAGATACAACTAAAAAAGTACATTTTGACAAATTTGCAGCTGGTCGGCGCAATGCATCAAATATATTTACTGTATAGAGTCCTGATATAGTATAAGGTTGCATTTGTTATCATTAGCAAATGCTGTAGGGTGACTCTCACGAAACCTATCAAGAAAATATCCTGACCATATTTAATTAAATATAAAATGTGATTTTGCAAAAAGAAAAGGAAACCTACATTTTAGGACAATTAAGATATTTGCCATTTTTGTGACATTATTTTCAGGACATATAAGCACATTTTAACCCCCAATTCTCATTACCATAACACATCTAGACATTTTACTTTTACTATTTCCGTCGTTTTCAAGGATGATTCTCATTACTGTAACAATTATTTTTAACTATATTACCATACAAAGTTGCTGACTAAGGGATGAAACCTTATGAGAGGTGAGAAAGTCATAGCAGGCGTTCCAGGGGCATATTTTTAGTTGATTCGTTTGTTGTTTTTAAAGATTTTATTAGTTTTTAAACTTAACGTAACCATTTCAAGTGATTTTACAAGTAACATTTACAGAAATGTACCAAACAATTGGGCAAATATGCTTTAAAATAAGTGATTTTAGCCAAAAGCTGAGCAGTTTGTGTCCTTATGTTATACAATACATTTTTTTAACTGAAATCAGAGAAAATTAAAGGTGCTGTAAGTGATTTTAGCCGTTCTACTTCCACTAGACTGAGCAGCTGGATTAGCCACGCCCCTCTTTCCATAACCCCACACTCCAAAGATACCAAATGAGATTTAAAGAGAGCAGAAATGGTTGTTAAAAACATCATTATTATATATTAGGGCAAAAATCATATTCTTGATAATAATTGTTGTTTTGTTTTCCTGTAAAATTTCAAAAATTCCTTAAAATTAGATCAATTTGACTGATCTTGTTTTAGAAACAACACTGCATAAGATATTTGGGTTTTTCAGAGAATGTATTTTTAACACGTGTATTTTCAGTTTTTATAGTCAAAACAATCTACCAGTGCTGAAGAAGTAATCCAAAGTACTTTGATTACGCTACTGACTTTGAGTAATCTAACAGAATACATTACAAATTACATTTTAAAGCATGTATTCTGTAATATGTAGTGGATTACATTTCAGAAGTAACCCTCCCAACCTTGATAATAAGTCATGCATTTATTAATGTAAAAATATACAGCGATGTTGCTGTGTCACACTGACCGGGTCACTCAAACACAGAGCCACAGTGTTTACACTTTTCAGAGGAATGGATTACATGTACTTATCTCTACATTTTAAGATGG
The DNA here is from genome assembly GCF_025860055.1 of Xyrauchen texanus. NCBI lineage: Eukaryota > Metazoa > Chordata > Actinopteri > Cypriniformes > Catostomidae > Xyrauchen > Xyrauchen texanus. The sequence continues at coordinate 40,084,864 of NC_068302.1, forward strand.
GATTGGAGAAAGTATTTCAACATCAACGCAGACCAGCTTTAAAACAAGGAAAACTTTTACCAATGGGATAAAAAAAAATAAACAATTCAAAAAAGTTGATTTTACTTACCTCATTGTTTTAAGCATAAACTTTACGATATTTCTTAATATTTGAATCCCTAAAAATAAGACTTATATTTGAAGTCCCTTTGCTTCTCAAGTAAATGTGTCTTGATTTGAAGGATGTTTAGATCATTTTTACTGGAAAACAAAATGATTTTGCTCTTTTTGCTTAAACCTATTCAACCGATTTAATCAATGGACTTTCCTCAGCCACATCTGTAGACACCAGCCGACCAGAGTTGACAAGCTTGTGCCGTGTCAATCACACCAGAGGATGTTCTCTCAGCTTGTTTTCTTCCTGCTCTGATCCTCTGGGAGTTTGCACTAACCAGCATGGCCCTGGGCTTCTTTTCAGAGGCTGAGGGCCTGGAGTGCTGCCGCTGTTTCGCAACAGAGACTATAGAAAAACATACGGGCCTGGACCAAATTACCAAGTCAACACTGAAGAGTGCTTCTGTTTGGAGTACAGCGGCAAATCTGGGGTTCGGCTGCTCAAGTCAATTAACTGCAGTGAGACAAGTACTGATTAAAAAACAACCATTAAATCAAACAAACAAATCATTTAAGAAAAAGTTTTCCATTGTCCTGTTTATAGAAATGACCAGGGTTGGAGAGTATTGGATTACATGTAACAGGATTCCTTTCCTTGTCAATGTTTTTTATGCGGTTAGGCTATTTTTACAAGAAATGCTAACCAATTCTGCCTTTGTCATCTTATAGAAAGCTACAAATAATATATTTTCTGCCTTGTTTTATGAACCGAATCCACATATGAACAGAAAAGGATGTCGTTGTGGACACTCTGTGGGGTTTTGAAGTTTGGAGCAGCAAAAATAGTAAATTGTCATGTAAACATTTAGCTTTATGCTAAGCTAAAATGCTATTTCTTGCCTTTACATGCATCTGTTAGCCGGTGCGATTATATTTTATAATGAATACTATGATGTAAATTCACGTTAGAGCATGACTGTTATTTTTCTCTAGTAAGACTTTTGATATTAGAGCAAAGATGTACTGAATAAAAATCTTATTCTTAATGAGAATTTAACCCTTACATGCATGGTCATTTTCCCAAACACTCTTACATATTCACTTCTTTCTATCTATCAAAAATGGATTTACAAAATGCACAGATAGTGTAACATTTTACAAATATTTTCGAGACATTTAGAAAACAATCAAATATGTTTTGACGTTTTATTGGTCATAAATTAATTTAGAAATAATGCAACAAATCAAGAACGGGGTTTTTTATTTTCGCACTGAAATTTCATGAGATGCAACTGGAGGTCAAACACATATTGAGCTACACATAACCCATCATCTTCACATCTGTAATGTATGTTTAGCTTATGTTTATTTTCTCAGGCACTTCTTGAGTCTAAACAGATGCACAACTTATGCTACGTCTACATTAATGCAGATACATTTGAAAACTGCGTTTTTGTTTCAAAGCGCTCTCCGTCCAGACTAGCGTTTTCAAGCATTTTCCAAAAGTTGCTGGCACACACTGAAACATATGAAAATGCTTAAATCATGTAACTGTGCATCGCGAAAATCCCAGTTGCATGTACGGTCTGAAACGCAATTGTGCTCATGTTACGTCGCTGGACACCAATCCCGAGTAAACTTCTCTTCGCCTTTGAAGGAACGCAATGTGGTTATTTTTTAACAACACTATCAAAGTGAGAATCAAGTACAACATCGCCACTATAACACTGGCCGCTACCTTGATTGTTTTGTTTGGATAAATCACATGACTGCGTCACATGACGACAAATACATCATCATTTTCTAATTTATCCACTTTGGTGTTTTCAAAAAGATCAAATAGATAAAATATAAAACAAACTCTTACATACCTCAAGTCTCTGGAGACCCTATTCACTTTTGGTACTTAAACCATTATTAAAATATATATATATTTGTATAAAATTTTTTGCCAATTTTTGTGTGCCACACTATTTATATGCGATAGATTGAAGAATACTAAAAAAGGTGTGAGCATAACTCGATGATGTACAGGGGGTGGAAAGAGGTCCTGGGTCTCTAAAGACTCGAGGTATGCGTTTAAGTGTTAAATTCTTAAAAACTTAAAAACAATATACATGTACTTGAGTTTCAACACTTATAGGATATTCATATATATATATATATATATATATATATATATATATATATATATATATATATATATATATATATATATATATAATACATTACATTACTATTTTAATTGGGAAATCTAATTTCTATCAGGAAGACTCGCAGACTTGAGTGAGATTGAAGATGACATTTATTTGATGAATATAAAACAGAAAAGCGCCTCTCTTTGGCGTAGGCCCCGTCTGGCGGTCCTAGGAAGTTGCACTTGGAACCGTCATATCCTGCCGGAGATAGGAGGCAGAGGCGAGGAGCCTACCCCCGTGCAAGACGGGACTCAACAGGTGGTGGTGGGGTGGTGGAGGTTGCCTGTGTTAGAACACTGAAACAGCAATGTGATAGATTGTGAGCAGACTTATAAAGCAACGGCTTACATGTGATTGGCTGGGAATTACCCAGCTAATGCTGCGATGATGTACAGCTGCTAGTCTTCCCGCTAGAAATACGCTGCGCTTACATTACCGCAACACAGTTAAATTTTTACTGTATTACAATAAAAAAGATGCTGTTGTCCAATAATGAAGGCAGTCCCGTATTAATGATGCATCAATACTTATATATTTATTTTTCACATTGTGGTTATGAGAATTTCACAAAGACACTTTTTTTCTGTTCTTTTTTTGCATTGCATTAATAAATGTAAAATAGTGGGTAAAATGTGCAAAACTTTCAAACATATATAACTCACTCGTATATGCTTTTCCCTTGTTTTTATGAACCGAGGGACGAGTCAATGCTATTTTCTGTGGAAACTGTCAGTATGCCACAGATTCTGTCGACAGAGCTCAAGTATTTAACCGAGAATATTCCATTAAAGCAAAGCTCACTTAAACAGTTGTGTTAAGGCATTGGCTGGGATGCCTGGCTAAATCTCAACAGACAGAGCAACACTCACAGTTAATAAACCCATTAGACTCAAACATGTTTCACAACATGCACTTCAGCTCAATTCCTATCAGAGTTTGCCAGCCTCTCAACTCTTCTGAAGTCTTCCGAAGAGCGTCCCAGACAGCTCCTTTGGTATTCTTTAATAAAAAACAGCAACATTTCCTCCACATAAACCTCAGTCTATAAACCACTGGGTTCCCACATCTTCCTGGTGGTCATTTAAATAAGAGGGTGACCTAAATAAGAGCCGACGTGACTCATGAAGTCGTGGGAGAGGAGAGCTCATATCTAACAGGACTGAACAATATCAACTGCATATGAAAGTGTCTCAGCTTTTTAATCTTTACCTCAAACTGACGCCACCAGACACCTCCGGAGTTCAAAGTCACTAACCACGCAACAGTTCTGTTTTTTAGCAACAGCTTTCATTAATTGTGCTAAGATAAAAAACTGAGAGAAACACAACACAAGTTAAACAGTGATTTAAAGAGTTAGTTCCTTACCTTACCCAATGTTACAGCGTTTACCAGATCACATGGTTCACAGGCAAATTATGTATATACATATAAGGTTAGTAAGCTATTTTATCACACTTAAATCATGTTAACAGGAAAAATGTTTCATTGTGTTTTAACATTTATGGACTGGCCCCATTCACTTCCATTGTAAATGCCTTAAGAGTTACTGCAATTTTATTTATTTTTTAATTAACTTGGGACAAGTTAAAGTTATGAAATCAACATTATGCCACAAATGCTGTTGATTAAGATTCATTTGTATTGAAACCTGTAATGTAGGCACAGCGTTGTTCTAGCGGGAAGACTAGCAGTTCTACATCATCACACGATTAGCTGTTCCAATGTGCTAACGCGACAACCTCCTCCACCCCACCGCCACCAGTTGAGTCCCGTCCTGCAAGGGGGTAGGCTCCTCACCCTTGCCTCCTATATCCGGCAGGATATGACGGTTCCGAGTACTACAATTTCGGACCACCAGACGGGGACTACGCCAAAGAGAGACACTTTTCTGTTTTATATTCATCAAATAAATGTCATCTTATATTTCACTCAATTATGCGAGAACATTGCCGAGTTCATGTCAATGAAACCAAAAGTCATGTTTGTTACGACTCATGCGGTGTTGGGTGTAATTGGATTACAAAGTAATAAATTACTGTAATCTAATTACTTTCAGGCACAAAAAGTAGTGCAACACATTACATTTTAAATTATTGTCATCAATTACATACTTTCAATGAAAGTAACTACTTAAGTACATTACTTTGTTTACAAATGTTTCTAAAAAAAATGTTTTATGTGAACTGATATGTTGATATGATCAAGTGTTTTAGAAAGTATCTCAAAAGTAAAATAATTACTAATGTGATTACTTTTTCAGTGAAGTAATCATTAAAGTTATCTGATTATATTTTTAAGGACATTATTAGTCATTTGTAGTGGATTACTTTTTTAGTAACTTACACAACACTGGTCTCATTACAGATTGCAACACAGCAAGATTGAATATGCAAAAGTGGGAATGAGTTTTGGGAAGATTTTCAGTGCATAAGGACTTAAATTTCAATCATTTTCTCATGCAAAAGTCCTGTTTGGCTTCAAAAGACAAACACAAGTTGTACTACTTTCATGGTACTTTTTTAATCTTTTTAATTTGGCTTTTTGAGCAACGACAGGGGTGTTAATGAGTCTTTTGAATGCGTGATGTATGTTGATTTTAAGTATCTGGAAAGCACTTTGGTCAAGTGCACATGTTTTTAAATGTGCGTATTGTATTTAGGGATGCATTGATGTATCGGCTGCCAAAATGTATCAGCCAGTTATTGACCAAAACCATCGGCATATCGGTTATAATCATAAAAAGACGAAATGTAGAAAAAATTTAATAAATTATGGTTGACACTTTGTAAAAACTCTTTAAATTAAAATGTGTAAACAAAAATAATAATAGCCACAATATGTAGAAGGGCTGGCACTCATAAGAAAGCGGATGTGACAGTTGTGACCATGGCAATTACCTATAGTGCACATGATGAGGGAAACCATCTATAACACTTTGAAACCAGCAGACTTTGAATTCTGAGACATCGGTATAATATACATTAACACTGCATGATTAAATGAAATTAAGTTTGAAATCGCAATATAGCCTTAAGCGATTACTAAACCTTAAAAGGGTGCAATTTAAAATACAGGCCTAGTCTGCATTCGACATTTCCGTCAGCGCTGTGCGAGCATGCGATGCCCTCTAGTGGTCTAGATGGGATTATCCTTTATCCATTATAATCCAGAATTTAAAAGGGGGTTTTGTTCCTTTGGTTGAAACTTAAAATGTTTGCCCTGTCATGTGTTTAACAGATCCAATGTTTAAGGGAAGTTATTTAATGTTGGAACAGTGAAAAAGCTTTTGTAACAATTTTAATATGACAACTTTTTCCGTATCGGTTTCTGTATCCGGATATATCCGTATGTGGGCTTGGCGTGAACTGGAAGTGTCTCAAAACTAATTTATTAACTATAAATTAATTTTTATTTATATTTTCTTTATATAAAATATGCCTTAGATAGGCCTATTTAAATATTACTATTATTATTATTATTAATTGTAATTATTATAATTATTATTAATTAATTATATTATTGATGTATTCTTTATCAATAATATGGTATTCGGCTTTGGGCACATCCCTATTTTTAAAAGAATAATTCCAAAGTAAAACAATGATCTGATGTAAATAAAAAGGTATATGTAAAAATATTGTTATCGGCCTATAGTATTTTTGGTTAAAATCGGTATCGGCCAAAAAAAATTATATATAATAACATTCATAATTGTTTTGTAGTGATTGGTCACTGTGGTACATTTCTTTAAAGTTTCTAATTTGTGTGCCATGGCAGAATTGAATTCATAGCAACGTGGAAACAGAATTGTCATGGCTTTTGGGTGACCTGTCCCTTTAAGAGCTAGGCATGGCCCTGTTTTCAGTGGATGTTCTGAAGATCTTGTCTGTAGTTTTGTTGATAGTAAGACTATTCAGGTCAGTCTTGCCACGGGCGCCCCCCTTGGGTCTCACTAAACTGTGCTACAGCAGGTGGCTTGTTGCAGGTATTTTTTTTTTTGTTGGAGGTACTGGACTGAACATGCCAGTTTCTATAAATGTTTGCAAGAGAGAGAAAAAAACCTGACAGGTAAAAAAGACTTTTTGATGAGATAAGGAGGACAGTGAGAAAGAGAGTTAGGCATGTGGATGTGAACTGTGGTGCCAGGCCCCTGGTCACAATCACACAGATTTGCATTCCACTCTAACAGGATATTGCCCAAAGTACCCCTGAGGAGCTTAGCCGTTGTGTTGGACCTTAACTCCCAATGTCCCACATCTCTCTCTCCCCCCTCTCTCTCTCTCTCTCTCTCTCACACACACACACACACACAGTAGACACTTTTCTTTCTTTCTCCCTCCCTCTTTCTCTCTCTCTCTCTCTCACAGCTTAATCCCCTCTGTTTCCTTTCTTTTTTCTAGTTCTTTCAGTTTTCCTCTCACAGTCTTCATCATCTCAGCTGCTCAATCCTCCACTCGTCTTCTCATAGTCCCCTCAGAAGCTTAATTAGCTTAAAAGGAATAGTAAACCAAAAACTATGAAAATTCTGCCATTTTTCCTCACCCCCATGTCACTTTAAATTTGTATGTGGTTAGATTTTCAAAGGAAAATTAGTTCATAGTTTAAAACAACAAAAGCACCATAAAGAAAGACTATATACTGTAACTCATGCACTTTATTCCAAGTCTTCTGAAGTGTACAATGGCTTTCAGCAGGTGCAGACTGCGATGAAATTGCACTGCGTCTTGAGTATTTAAAGTCACTGTAATTTCTTTCCTCATTTCTAGTTAAATTAGGCTCATTGTAGATTGCACTTTATTCACAAAAATCTCAGATTTAGATGGCACTATTACTGCTATTAATGAAAGTAGGCTGTAAAATGTATTTAATGTTTGTGAACATTTTTAACTGATCATATCCAGTAGTGGTTCTAGTTGTATGGGGCCCTGGGTGAAACCTGCTTCAACACGCCCACAAAATTGTTGACCGGGGGCTGTTGCCACCTCGTTGATTGTGTAGAACCCTTTTTAAGAGTTCTATCAACAAAACCCTAAAGGGTTCTTTGAGCCAGGAGAAAAGGTTCTATATAGAACCCTTTTAAGAGTTCTATCAAAATAACATTAAAGGGTTCTTTAAGCCAGGTGAAAAGGTTCTATATAGAACCCTTTTGAAGAGATCTATAAACATAACCCTACAGGGTTCTTTGAGCCAAGTGAAATGTTACTATATAGAACTCTTTTTAAGGGTTCTATCAAAATAAACCTAAAGGGTTCTTTGTGCCCGGTGAAAAGGTTCTATATAGAACCCTTTTAAGAGTTCTATCCTAATAACATTAAAGGGTTCTTTAAGCCAGGAGTAAAGGTTCCATATAGAACCCTTTTAAGAGTTTTATCAAAATAACATTAAAGGGTTCTTTAAGCCAGGTGAAAAGGTTCTATATAGAACACTTTTTAAGAGTTCTATAAACATAACCCTACAGGGTTCTTTGAGCCAAGTGAAATGTTACTATATAGAACTCTTTTTAAAGGTTCTATCAAAATAAACCTTAAGGGTTCTTTGTGCCCGGTGAAAAGGTTCTATATAGAACCCTTTTAAGAGTTCTATCCTAATAACATTAAAGGGTTCTTTAAGCCAGGAGTAAAGGTTCTATATAGAACCCTTTTAAGAGTTCTATCAAAATAACATTAAAAGGTTCTTTAAGCCAGGTGAAAAGGTTCTATATAGAACCCTTTTTAAGAGTTCTATAAACATAACCCTACAGGGTTCTTTGAGCCAAGTGAAATGTTACTATATAGAACTCTTTTTAAGGGTTCTATCAAAATAAACCTAAAGGGTTCTTTGTGCCCGGTGAAAAGGTTCTATATAGAACCCTTTTAAGAGTTCTATCCTAATAACATTAAAGGGTTCTTTAAGCCAGGTGAAAAGGTTCTATATAGAACCCTTTTAAGAGTTCTATCAAAATAACATTAAAGGGTTCTTTAAGCCAGGTGAAAAGGTTCTATATAGAACCCTTTTAAGAGTTTTATCAAAATAACATTAAAGGGTTCTTTAAGCCAGGTGAAAAGGTTCTATATAGAACCCTTTTAAGAGTTCTATCAAAATAACATTAAAGGGTTCTTTAAGCCAGGTGAAAAGGTTCTATATAGAACCCTTTTTAAGATTTCTATCAACAGTTTGTGGTCAATTTTAAATGTACAATTTATACTCAAATAGTGTTGATTATACATTACAGTGTGGTAGGTATTCCATTTAATAGCTTAAATCTGCTCTCCACACCCAACCCCCCTTCCCCATACCACTCCATAATACAAAACCTGAAAGTAAATATACATGTATTGTTTCTTGTACATGCTGTACAATTTTTACAGGGCACTCAAAACACACTGTATATGACTCATCCAAAGCAAATGTCTGCAACAACATAGAAAAGTGAATTTGTTCCACACAACTTCTTAATTTCAAATGGCTTATAGCACCGCAATGGACCAGCAGAACTGAAAAGTTGAGCTCTTGTTTTATAAACATAAAAAGCGTGAAATTGCTCTACAAATGTAGTCTCCATTTGTGAAACAAAATGAATCTTGTTTCTCAGTAAACAGGCAAATAGTCTCACCAAACAATGGCATCTTATCATCAAAATCAGTCCCAAGAGTTTTATTGAAGAGTTTCATGTCCATCACAACATAAAAACTGCTGATTGTGAAATACCACCGAATAATGTTAATCTCACTAAATCAAAACATTCCTCTGAAATGCCTTAACACCATAAAACACATTTCAGCAATATTTAGTAAGAATTTTAATAGTTTGCATTTACAAGCAATAAATAACACAATTCATAAAGCAATATTTATAAGAATGTGTGATATGTTTGAAAGTTTTTTATTAGGGTTATTTCACCTATTCTGGTATTTTTCATGATCATATTAAAAAGTTAATTTTAGCATTTGGTGACATTATATTTTGTGATTTCTCATACCTGATTAATTTAATCTTCGGGCCTCTAGCGGGTGAGGAGGCTTTTCAAACAGATAGATTAACAGAATAAGTGTTGGACGGGGATATTTAGTGCAGTGAGCGAGTGTTAGCTCACTTAATAGGACATTTTGATTTCAATGAGAGAAGTAAACAATAACAGAGTTTAGTGCCGGACCGAACTGATGCGGACTGGAGCGAGAGAAGCGCCTGTCTGTGCGGGTTGACGGTGCGAGAATCCACCTCTGCAATTTGCAATTTCGGTTGCACTTTTGCTTCGAGCCCCCATTCGTCCGACGTTGGTCTTAGCACTTTTAAGAAATGGTGTGAAAATATTTTCATGTGCCTAATGCAAGCTCTGAGTAGCACTATGTGTTACACTAAAGAACAAAGCCAGACAACAGGGACCGATGCATGATAGGGGGGGACAATTTACCCCCCTTCAAAGCATTGGGAGGGACGTGTACTCCCTGTCTCTCCTAATTCCACGCCAGTGATACCGAGTATCATTTGTTGCTTTAAAGAGAAAGGACATTGGATCTGATCATCTGTCATTGATTTTTTTGGCATAAAGGGTTCTTTGGAGCGGTGTAAAGAACCCTTGGGTTCTATATAGAACCCTAAATAACCTAGATGAATAAAACATCATATCCGGCAACTTCCTCTTTACAAGAAAGAAAGTCATTCGAGTTTTGAAAGAGATAAAGAGTGAGTCAATAGTTTTAGTATGTTCATTTTTGGGTGAACTATTCCCCTAAGGACACGTCCACACGAATCTGTTCAAGTTTGAAACGTTACTGTTTCCCAAATGACAGCGTCTTCTAAATGTTTGGTGAAGGAAAATGTCTTTCCAGTGTGGATGAGAGGCTAGGGACAGAAATTAATGGTGACTTTGGACATTTAAATTCCCCAAAAGAATAAAAAATGCATTTTTATCATCTGATTTATTTTATTCTAGGCCTAAGTAAATTAGTTAAACAGTTCATGCTGATTTTACTTTATAGGCAACCAACTAATTACTCTGATTGTAAATGTATATTTATGAATTTATTAAAAGCATTTTACATGAAAGGATGACATTAGTTACAAATATGCCCTCGTACAGGTCAAAATATTGCCTCTTAAAGGGATAGTTCACCCAAAAATGAAAATTCTCTCATCATTTACTCACCCTCATGACATCCCAGATGTGTATGACTTACTTTCTTCTGCAGAAAAATAACTAAGATTTTTAGAAAAATATCTCTGCTCTGTAGGTCCATACAATGCAAGTGAATGGTGATCAACACTTTAAAGCTCCGAAAAGCACAGACAGTCATAGTAAAAATAATCCATACAACTCCATTGGATAAATTAATGTCTCTAAAACGATACAAAAGCTTTGGTTAAATAACAGATCAATATTTAAGTAATTTATTACTATAAATCTCCACTTTCACTTTCACATTCATTCAAAATTTCAGTTCTTAGAAAATTCGAAGTGAAAAAAGGACTTACAAGATGACATTTCTCATCCACACCAATAATGTTGCTTTTGAAAGCATACGTTTAACCGTGGGAGTCATATGGATTACTTTTATGCTGCCATTATGTCCTTTTTAGAGCTTCAAAGTTCTCTTGCATTTTATGGACCTACAGAGCTGAGATATTCTTCTAAAGCTCTTAATTTGTTTTCTTCAGAAGTAGGAAAGTCGTAGACATCTGTGAGGGCATGAGGGTGAGTAAATGATGAGAGAATGTTCATTTTTGGGTGAACTATCCCTTTAATAAAAAACTGCAAAATCAATGCACTTTCAAAGCCATACACTGCAACAACAAATATGACACTTTTAAGGCAACATTTGGTTTTGATCAAATCCACATTTGTGCATTACAGGAGGAGATTCTGAAAAACACAATACACACACGCCATAAAGCCCACATTCAGCCTTCCATCATGAAAGAGATGTGATTCAGAGGCTGCAGTCGAGGTTTTTACGAGTTTTAATTCTGTATACCGCCTTCCCCTGCCACAATCCAGCCCCCACGTGGCTAGTTGAGAAACAAAAACTCTTTCTGTCCCGTTCGTTAACACACAAACTCTCTCTCTCTCTCTCTCTCTCTCTCTCTCTCTCACTCTCTCTCTTTGTCTTAAACACACACACACACACACACACACACTCTAAGAGCATCTGGTCTTGGGTCGTGCAGCATATGTTTTAATGTTGATTGACTCACCTGTCACCTACACTGCCCTCCTCATTGTTACCCCCACCCCAAATGCACACAACCCCACTTTTCTACCCCCTGAAAATACCTCTCCATTCCTGGCCGAACGCAGGCCATTAACCGTTTCCTACAAGCTGCTGGTAAAAGGAAGGAAACGGCATGCCAACCTTTCACACAACACGCAGCGTTAGGAAAGTTCTGCGCCCTTGAAGTCCAGCAGGCCGGGGTGAAAGTCACGCTAATTGACGGGCGAGCTTAATTCAAATGAGCCTGTAACTAAAATCAGACTAGAAAGAACGGAGCGACCTGTGATCGGGCAAAACTTTCGAAACCTTTTAATCGGCCCACCGTCAGACCACTTTGATGTGCTCAACGCTTTTCATCAGTTTCCTCTGCACATATGAAAAAAAACATTTCATGTAGAAAGGCTCGCGAGCACATTTGTAATTTGTCTCCTCTGTCGAGAACAAATGGACGTGGCAAAAACCATTTTCCCTTGTTCTGTAAAAAAGAGAGAGTGCACGTGAAAGGTGCGAGGCGGGAGAGAGCAGCGGTGAGGACGAACAAAAAGAGGGGCACGAACTGCCCAGATTTTTCACTCAAGTCAAACCCCATTTCACATCAGCCTGTTGTAACACCTCATCCTCTTCAAGAGAGACAGACAGAAATGAGGAGGGTAGAAAGGTGAAAAAACAGTGAATGAAGAAGGTTGAACTCCTTGACTGTGAAAACTGTGGCACCAGTGAGGTGTATGCAAGCCTTGTTTGGCTAATAACCTGGAGTCTTGTAAAATGTGAATGAGGGAGTCCTTTGGAGCTTATAATTTCACACCCATGATGCAGGGGAGATGAGTGTGAACTGAAGGAGGACAGCTCCAAGTTGGCGGTTCCCCAGGCCATGACACGAGAGCGGAGAAGGCAAGACCGTTGACTCCTGGAATAAAAAAAGAAGGCGGGAACAGTCATCAAAACCATTAGAGATGCAACAGAGTCACAGGTACTCAGTCAGGAAACACACGCATTAATTTTATTCGATAGTTATACACCACCAAAATGAAAATTCAGTCATAGTTTACTTTCGCCTGTGTTGTTATAACCCGACTCGAAAAAAAAAATAATTTGAAAAAAAAAAAAGAAAAGAAATTGAGCTGAGTGATGTCACACAATGCCTGTTTATGGTGACCATCTCTTCAAAACACAAAAGTATAATTCAGAAGTCTGTTCATGATAGTGCACGAAAGCAACAGTTCACACAGCCCACTCGTCACATTGGGGCGTTCAAGCGAAAACTCGTTTTGTTTATCTAAATACAGGTCCTCCACAGCGATAGTGACATCAGAACACAACACAGCTGCACACACAACAGAGAACAGAACTTACTAAACATGACTGAAGAGTTTGTAGTCCAAGAATTGATGCAGTTCTATGCCCAGCCTTATTTTTTGGAGTACTCAGAAATCAAACAGAAACATTGAGGACGCTAAAGGCAGCCACAGTCACACAGTGTCAGTGTCACACACGATAAAAGGTATATTTTCTAAAGCTATAGTTTTTGGACTGGTGCCAGTTCACAGTGGACGGAGTTACCGCGCAATGCGGAAAATAGAAAACAAACGATCTATAGAATGTGCCGTCGTTTGTCACTGCTGGTTAGGACAAAAACTCTGATTACCATAGAAAATATACCTTTTATGGCGTGTCGTTTGCCATCAGGTTAGAACACTGTGTGACTGTTTAATTGTTTCTGTTTAATTTCTGAGTACTCAAAAAAATAAGGCTGGGCATAGAAATGCATCAGTTCTTCAACTACAAACTCTTCAGTCATGTTTAGTTAGTTCTGTTCTGTTTTGTGTGCAGTGTTGTGTTCTGATGTCACTATCGCTGTGGAGGACCTGTTTTTAGATAAACAAAACGAGTTTTCGCTTGAACGCCCCAATGTCGTGAGGAGGCTGCGTGAACTGTTGCTCTCGTGTCCTATCATGACCACATACAGGAGATCAACAGTCAGTGAACATTTTCAATAAATAATACATTCGATTTCAGTTTGTTTCATAGATGCTTTCATAACAGTCGTGAGTCTCATGAATAATTAATTAGACTTCTGAATGATACTTTTGTGTTCTTTTGAAGCTTGAATAGATGCTCACCTTAAACTGCCATTGTATGACATCACTGAGTACAACATTTATTCTCAGTTTCTCCCTTTTGAATAAACAATGACTGAATTTTCATTTTTGGGTGAACTTATACTTTAATCTGCATTATTTTATCTTCATTTTTAAAATTAAAAAAAAGTCTTTTATAGTGGAAATAGCAGAGAAAGACCCACCAATTAGAGAACCATTTTAGTAGTTCATACCCCTTGTAAAAGACGTTAAGCACACAGATTTGTACCTTTATCTCCAATTTCATAATATTTTAGTATTTTCTTTGGCTTCAAATCAAAGTTTTTAATGTTGTGATTCACTTCAGAGCTGGTTGGTTTGGTTCATGAACTCCTGGAACTCTTTCATGAAGGATTTTATGCAATCCTAATGGATAAAACGAATAGGAAAGATGGCTAAAAATTGTGCGCTCTATAGACCCAGAACCCAGAATTGGAAACTGCCATTCATAAAATTCTACAAAACCCCTTGTGTGTCCATTTATTATATATTTTGGATAATTTGATTATGAATACTTTTAAATTGAATCATTTAGCAGAAGCTTTTATACAAAGTGGATTCGACATCATTAGTAGTACCACAAAACCAGTTTCGTGAGTTAAAAGCAGTGCCTATAAGAGAATAGCACTCTCAGGGTTTGGGTTTCTGTGTTTAAGGATGGTTAGAGTGATTTGGGTACAGTACGATTTACCATCCATACCATCCAATATGAATAAAATCTGCAGATTTTGTCTGGGCCTTAATATCAAGTGCATGTCTATGACTGGTCAACCATGTTAATCCTTTATCTTTAACACAATTATTTTAAGAAGAGCTGCATGTGTATGTGTGTACTGAAATGCAGAGTTAGCATTAACGATCATCCATTCCCTAATGAGTTCAAAAAGGCCAGCCATCTATATCTAAATCTGCATTTTTTAACCATACTCCCCCCCACCCCCCAAAAGAAAACTTCAATATCTTTTTGATCTTATTCCGTTTTAATTGTGCCCCTGTATAAAAGGTATAAACAGACAGCTTTCGCTCTGCACTTTAATAGGCATTTGCAGGAGAGAACGTGTGTGTGTGTGCGTGCGTGTGTGTGTGTGTGTGTGTGTGTGTGTGTGTGTACATGTAAGTATGTGAGTGAGCTCCTCACCTCGGCAACCAGAGCTCTCGTAGGAGAACACTTCTGTAATTATAAAAGGAACAAAGCACTGGAGACTAAAAACACATGAAAGGAAAAAAAAAAACATACAAGCCAATCAAGACGCTCACAAACACGCTCTCTCATGCACAAACACAGATACACAATTCACTCACTCCTGGCTCTGCGTTTAGTTCAGCAAAGTTACATTACTGACTTGGAACAATGTTTTGTCAATGTCAATGCTTGGATAAAGAAACATGGCATCTTTTAGCTGCTGACAATGACCAACAGAAACAAGAGCTATCTGTATTTAAAGTACACTAGAACACATCACTAATTGATTGAAATCGTGCACAAGGGCCGATCAGACAGCCCTCTTAAACTGTCTTCCCCCAGCGGAAACGATAAAATCCTAAAAGCAGGAAGGAAGTCATGAAAAGAACAGGTCTGGATAAGGTGGGGTCACTATGACACACACACTCTGGTTTAAGGGAGAGATGCTTTAAACGGCTATCTGTGTTTTAATCCACCTTATTTGGTTCTCTTACGGTTTTTGTAAGAAATCAGTGAAACCAACCTGGAAATTCAGAGCTTGAATTGATTGCGATCGGTTTTCAGTGTTATTCGGTTTTGTGATTATTGCATTTTATTGTCATTTGTTTAATTTAATATTTAGCCTACTCAGATGGAAAACATTTGTACATATAAATGATGCAATCCAAAGTGCATTTGATCAGCGGTGAAACACTTTCTTATGATGCGTTACATTCATACGAGCAGACAGATTAGCATTATGCTAAGCTAAAATGCTATTTCTAGCCAGTTTACATGCACCTGTTGCCAGACACGATTACATTTTTAATCAGGAAAATCCACTTTAGATCATATTTGTTTTCTCCCTGTAAGGCCTTTGATATTAGGGATAAAAACGTGTTTAAATTTAAATAAATTCAGGTAACTGACATAAAAATGTCAAGCAGCGATTGCGGTGTATTCTGTATAATGCATTTAAATAACGTAGAGAACGTTTTAAAAACCTTTTCTCCCAATTTGGAATGCTCAATTCCCACTACTTAAGCTGCGTACACACTTTGTCGCTGCAGGTCGCCAGTGGCTGGCGGTGAAGTCGCTAGTGGGCGTTCCCACTACTGGTTGCCTAGTAACGTTTATAAATGACATTCATGGATGTCATTCCATTGCTCTTGACAGCAAATAGCTTTTACTGGCGTTAAAAACAAACATTTTGGAGGGAAAAGACTAAATATAAATGGAATTAGTACATAAAATGCTTTATATCAAAGATGAATGAGAAACAAGGCGTGCTGTTTGCCATAGCGGCGGTTTATCTGCGGCGAAAACGCAAACGCCGGTCTGTCTGGGTCCACAAAACCATTCAATCTCGGAGTCAGCACAGCGAGTACCACCGGCTGGTGCAAGAGCTGTGGCTGGATATACCATATCCATATCATAGAGGCAGAGCACTGGACAATTGCTAACAGCAAGAATTAGCCTTTCATCCATCTTTCCGTTACTGCAGGAGCTGAGAGAGAGAGAGAGAAGGATCACGTGAGCTCTCCCGTCTTCTCTCCTATTGGCTGTCGCTTCCATTAGTCACTCTTCATTTGAATAAAGTTGAACTTGTCTCAACTTTGTCGCATCGCTGGACACGCCCACATCTAGTCGCCAACGGTCGCGACAGCTCGTGTCGCCGGAAGTCGCTGTGCTCTCATTGAAAATGAATGGGATGGAGTCGCTGTCACGTGCGATGTCGCTGGCAGTGTGTACGCAGCTTTAGTTGGTCCTCGTGGTAGCGCGGTTACTCGCCTCAATCCGGGTGGTGGAGGACAAGTCTCAGTTGCCTCCGCTTCTGAGACGTCAATCCGCGCATCTTATCACGTGACTCATTGTGCATGACACCGCGGAGACTCACAGCATGTGGAGGCTCATGCTACTCTCTGCAATCCACACACAACTCACCACACGCCCCATTGAGAGCGAGAACCACTAATCATGACCACGAGGAGGTTACCCCATGTGACTCTAACCTCCCTAGCAACCGGGCCAATTTGGTTGCTTAGGAGACCTGGCTGGATTCACTCAGCACATCCTGGGAATCGAACTTGCGACTCCAGTGGTGATAGTCAGCATTTTTCGAATTCTTAAATAAGGATTACGTTTTACCAAGTTCAAATTAATTGATAGTCTATGTGGAATCATTGTACCTCAAATTAACTAACAAAATGAATTTGTCACTCCACAGGACAATTTAAAGGAATTTTCTGGGTTCAGTACAAACCCAGAGGCTCCATCGGCAGCACTTGTGGCATAATGTCGTTATGGCAACATAACAAGTTGTAAAATTAGATATAACTACACGGATAAGGTTAGTTAGCATTTTAATCACTCTAAAATCATGTTAACACACATATTGTCCATATCTTGAGGCTATACTTTTGAAACAGTGAGTACTTTAACGTTTACGGATTGGCCCCCATTCACTTCCATTGTACGTGCCTCACTGCAACACAGATTTTGGCTTTTTTTAAAGAAAAGAAGGGATGAGTCCAAATTATTTTTGTGGTAATCAACATAATGCCACAAACACTGTCGATTGAGCTCAACTTGTATTGTACCTGGAATATTCCTTTAAGTGAACATACCCAAATAAATGGTAGCCTAAAGCAAAATCAAACATGTCCATGTTATTTGTCAACTACCCACTTGTATTTTTTAAGTGCGTTTTATGACGACTGAAATTTTGATGCTTTCTGGAAAGGGAGACGAGGACAGTTTTCCACAACATTTGGAACTACATCACACGTCAGGGTTAACGGCAATGTTTTGTGTCTTTACCAGCTACGTTATGACTCCCTTGATGTTTTACAAGTGACATTTGAGTGTTGTGTGTACGTGGGGGTTTCTGGAACCTTATATTCTAAGGAACACTGTTTTAAGAGTGAGAGAACTTAAATACACAGGTACTGGAGAAAGGAAAAACAGGCTTTTGGCTTTAGTTTACAGTTTAACATCAACCGAATCACACCATCAGTTACTTATATTTTGTATTTCAAATACCTATTCCCGTTACTTGTATGTTGTTACTCCCCAAACCTGTCTGTCAGTCAGTCGCATGCAGCGGAGCGGCACAAAGAAAACTCAATCATCCGCAGGAGCCCCTTTTTGTCTGCCAATTCTGGAACTTTCATGCTCCTTATTTGTCAGGTCAAAGGTTAAATTGCTGACCCTCCACCCTCCATCCCACCCCCCCACCCCCTCTACTCTCCTCCCCTCTACAGCGAGCGCGCTATCAACAGAATCCCCATATTTACATGGATTAGACTTCTTTCACACTGAAGAAAGAAATCTGGTTCATAGTCAAAGCCCGAGAAGCGGCCCACATCGCCGGAGTGGCCACGTTATTCACCGCCAGACAATGACCATATTGTGGGGATCTGAAAAAGGAGGGGGGTGCAGGGGGGAGCGCCCGCTTTTGGCCCGAGCTGGAGCAGAAAACCTGCTCCCACCCCCTTCCCTTTTTCATCCACAGCAAAGTCCTGAGCTTGTGCCACTAGGCTCGTAGGGGCAAAGCCCCATCCGCTCTCCTGACAAGAGCAAACAAAGCCTGCCCACTGTGAACTAGATGAAGATGTCAAAAGCTTTTAGGCTACTGGGTGGAAGGGAGGGGTAGCTGGTAAGACAAGGTTTAAACCAACAAAACCAGAGAAAAGGCCCTTTTCACTCCCATGGATAAATCCCGCTAAGTCTACATTTCCACATCAGCTTTACTTTCCCCCGAAAACAATCCAGCGACTCAATAAAATGATCAAGAACAAATAAGCGAGGCCTTCGAGTGGATAGGGCCACTGGCTTAGCAAATAGAACCTGCCGAGCTAATCAGAGGAGGACAGAAGAGCAGATACCATATAGACATTTAGGAAATTTACACAACATTAGCATTCTCATCTAATCCCAACGGTTGAGCCGCAACTTCTACAGGAGGCAGAACTGGATGCATCCAGAAGATGCTTGATCTTGTGAAAATTACATGACTGTCACGTCATCTTGACAAAATGACATTAAGTGGTTTATTACATGTATTGCGGCAGATCTGAGGTAAACTGTCCACTAAGTGGCGCTAAAAGCAAGTCAAATGTTCTCCCAAACAGAAACGCTTAGTTTTAAATCAACAAAACTGACATCCCTACCCTAAACCTTAAACCTAAACCAAGCCAATAGTGTCCTAAAAAGCTAATGACAGATGAAAGATGCCATTGCTGAAGCAGAAACTTAATTTTATGGTGTTTCTGTGACAAGTTCTGCTCATGTGTCGACTTGCGTGCTCTTCAGTACTCGTATCCCAGTTTTACTCGTGATTTGTGTGAATTAAATTAAAGTAATTGTTGTTGTAGCGTCTCTAGTGCGCTACAACAACATTGAAACTGCCATAATACATTGAATGATCTGCATAAAACTCTGCAAATACTGCAAAACTGTAGGCATAGTAATGTGTTTCTATGAGACCAGGGCTGTATTTCCCAAAAGCATAGTAAGCCTAAGTAGATCGTAGAGACCATTGGCGCCAATGGTCTCTATAGGGGCTTTTCCACTACACGGTACAACTCGACTCAACTTGACTCTGCTCACTTTTTGGGGGTTTTCCACTGTGGATAGCACCTGGTACCTGATACTTTATTTAGAACCACCTTGGTCGAGGTTCTAAGCGAGCTGGATTTCCGACACGCGACATCAACCCGATAGTTTTAAAGTTAGCAACAGCGATAGCAGTATTGTTTGTTCACGCACCTTTCAAATTGAGAAAAAAGAAATGGCTGTGTGCAAAACCACGCCATAGTCAATAAACGAGGTGCAGACGGTCCAGTCGTTAGCGATGAGTGAAACAATAAAGTGTCTGTTCAACTGTTGGCCGCACACGTCTACCACCGGACCTACCAACAGTGTAGGGAAACTTAAAAGTGACTACAGAACCATCAAGGAAAAGTGGAAATGGTTCGACCAAATGGACGCTATCTAGACCGGCGAGCAATGGGAGGGAGAGCGCCGTGGACTGGCGTTGATCCACGATGGAGGATGGTACATTTTGTTACATTAACTCTATAATCTGCTTGAAAGCTTCACTTTATTTAGTTGACCAGCTACTGGAAGCTTGCATCTAAAACAACCAGGCCAATTTATGTTGTGTAAAATCACCATGCAACAACTGCTTTATGCAGCACAATGAGCTAGTAGCTAACAGATAGTGGTTGTGTTATTGTTTATGGTCAGTAATGTTTGTGTCGTGTTTAAGATGATGTCACGGCAGTAGAGGCGGCGCAACTATGACAATCAGCCTATTCGCCCACCCATGTTGAGGTGGCACTAAACTGCAGTGGAAATGCAAGCTCAGAAAAGTAAAGCGAGTAGAGTTGAGGCGAGTCGAACTGTAACGTGCAGTGGAAAAGTGCCATGTGATCAACTTAAGCTTGCAATGCTTTTGGAAAATGCTGTCCAGGTTGGTTGAAAGACATAAGTAGAAAATATGGCATGTGACTTGCATCTGACTTTTTAGTGGTGTAATTGTAATATAGTGAAATCAACCGTTTATGCCGTAAGTGTAACCACACACACAGGCGCTTTCACACTCCGTTTCTCTAGTGGTGTTGAGAACAAATGAGAGCTGTAAGATGTTAATTAGTGTTTCCTCCTGTTCGGCAGGCCAGGGGTCTGAATGAAGAGGTCAACGCTATCTGTGTACCTAAGGCTCAGACAAAGACAGAACACATCATCTTCGACCAGCAAAGGCTTAACACTGCTATCAGCAAGGAGAGAGGAACAGAACGGGAGGGTTTCGGGCACAATTATACATTAATATTTTTCCAATTAAATATGTCTCTGTCCAAGCTCTTTTTGGAGAGACATCAAAACTGCTCAACGTGAATACTGTATAAATGCAGCTTCCAAGTGTCTTCCGAGTAGAGCTGGTGTTGCAAATTGAGTCGCTGTGATGTAAAGACAGAATTGTAAAAACAACATAGATCAAAGACATAACAGAGGCATAACCATGCACAGGAAGAGTTTTTTTCTGTAAGTGTTTACTTTCAAACACAGCTTTCTCAGCCAGGCCAAACCAATACTGGGAAGTAGGAAGTATTTAAAGCGCAAAGCCTTTTCCCTTTTGAGGACCTGCCGTATAAAGCAGTCCAGTGTGGAGACTATGGGCCATTCAGATGTTAATACATACACCATTCCGCTGACTCTGATTAACTCCATGTGAGTTAATAGTTGCCCTGTTAACAAAGAGTTATCCTCCCATTCAAGTCGGTGGTATGTTTAGGAGGAGAAAGACAAGGAGAGGGAACTTGTAGTGAACCTTTACAGTACAAGCCCCTTCAGGATATAATACAAGCTCCGTCTCCTCTGGCTAATCCAGCCTGCAGATGCTGGAAGGAGCTCACTGCTCTTACAGGGACAAATAGTCAGAGAAAGGATGGAGGAAAACAAAAGGTTCTAAACTGAGATAGAGGTTCTCCAAAAGTGTGGGACAAAACCAAGGAGATGGCTAAAAGCTTCTCTGGAAAGGTCTCGTTGTGTGTGTGTGTGTGTGTGTGTGTGTGTGTGTGTGTGTGTGTGTGTGTGTGTGTGTGTGTGTGTGTGTGTGTGTGTGTGTGTGTGAGTTTATCCTCATGAATAATGATTGGACGAACAAACTCAAAAGTTCTCAAAGCATCGTTTTGGCTTGGCGTGCATATCGCTGTCTGGGTTTTTAGATACTTAAGTTGCAAAACAATCAACGAGAATTATCGATGTGCTAAAAATCACAGTTAGTACAATCATTGTGGTCACAACTATTATTGCACGATTATAAACTCACTTGATTTATCTTTAGGGATTACATATTTCAGAAATCCATCCATTGCTCTATTAGCCAACCTTAATATAAAATCTGACGTAATGAATATTTACTTTATTAGCTAGATGCTAGACTAGCATGTCATGTCGAAACATTCCTCAATCTTCGGTTTCCTCTCTTTCTTGGCACCAGACTGACAGGTTAATATTAAAAGTTGTAGTCAATTGCGCTCTCGAGCCAATCTATAATCTATTCCAAATGTTGTGACTGTTTAATGAGACAGCCGTTAATGATCCCAACCAGACTGGTCACTAAATCCTACATCTAATTGGCTTGGTTGCACACCCCTCAGCATTTAAAACATGGCTTGAAGTTTTGATGTGTATAATGTCTTTTTAGAATAGTTTTGGCAAGTCGTTAAGGACGTCTACTTTGTGCATGACACGAGTAATATTTCCAAAAATTGTTTACAGACCGATTGTTTCACTTTTAATTGACTATATCACAATTCCAGTGGGTCAAAAGTTTACAAACACTAAGCTAACTGTGCCTTTAAACAACTTGGAAAATTCCAGAAAATTATGTCAAGCATTTAGACAATTAGCCAATTAGCTTCTGATAGGAGGTGTACTGAATTGGAGGTGTACCTGTGGATGCATTATAAGGCCTACCTTGAAACTCAGTGCCTCTTTGATTGACACTATGGGAAAAAAAAAGAAATCAGCCAAGACCTCATAAAATAAATTGTGGACCTCCAGAAGTCTGGTTCATACTTGGAATAATTTCCAAGCACCTGCAGGTACCACGTTCAACTGTACAAACAATAGTACGCAAGTATAAACATGATGGGACCACTCAGCCATAATACCGCTCAGGAAGGAGACGCATTCTGTCTCCAAGAGATGAACGTAGTTTGGTGTGAAAAGTGCAAATCAATCCCAGAACAACAGCAAAAGTCCCTGTGAAGATGCTGGAGGAAACAGGTAGACGAGTATCTATATCCACAGTAAAACGAGTCCTATATCAACATAACCTGAAAGGCTGCTCAGCGAGGAAGAAGCCACTGCTCCAAAACAGACATAAAAAAGCCAGACTACAGTTTGCAAGTGCACATGGGGACAAAGATCTTACTATTTGGAGAAATGGTGAAGAACACCATCCCAACCGTGAAGCATGGGGGTGGCAGCATCATGTTGTGGGTGTGCTTTGCTGCAGAAGGGACTGGTGCACTTCACTAAATAGATGGCATTTTGAAGAAGGGATATTATGTGGATATATTGAAGCAACATCTCAAGACATCAGCCAGAAAGTTTAAGCTCGGTTGCAAATGGGTCTTCCAAACGGGCAATGACCCCAAGCATACCTCCAATGTTGCGGCAAAATGGCTTAAGGACAACAAAGTCAAGGTTTTTGAGTGGCCATCACAAAGCCCTGACCTCAACCTATAGAACATTTGTGGGCAGAAATAAAACAAAGAGGCCTACAAACCTGACTCAGTTACACCAGTTCTGTCTGGAGGAATGGGACAAAATTCCAGCAACTTCCTGTGAGAAGCTTGTGGAAGGATCCCCAAAACATTTAAGTTAAACAATTTAAAGGCAATGCTACCAAATACTAACAAAGTGTATGTAAACTTCTGACCCACTGGGAATGTGATGAAAGAAATAAAGCTGAAATAAATCCTTCTCTCTACTATTATTCTGACATTTCACATTCTTAAAATAAAGTGGTGATCCTGACTGACCTAAGACAGGGAATGTTTTCTACGATTAAATGTCATAAAAACTGAGTTTAAATGTATTTGGCTAAGGTGTATGTAAACTTCTGACTTCAACTGTATATGCATTCAAATTAATGCATTTTAAAGAGACACTTAAAATGAAAAGTTTCCTTTTGTGTAGGTGTAGCCTATTCATGTAAGTCCACTCAACTATCGCTATATTTGGCAAGGTAAAAACCTGTTATCATGCCAAAAAAGCTTCTAACATCTGAATCAGTCAGCTTGATTTTGTATAAATAGTATAGTAGTAGCTTACTGTTTATTGGTGTAAATAGTTTAGTATTTTGCTATTTAAATAGTTATTTTTGATTCATGCACTGTCAATGCAATCATTGAAAGTCTATGAGAACATGAGGAGCAGCAGGTCTCTTCCGCTCCCCTAGAATGTGCAACACTGTCTAATTATCTGGCCTACAGACAGAAAGATTAAAAGATATCTATTATTCCTCGTGTTTATACACTAATGCAATGAATTATTCGGCTTAACTACTTCTTCTACTAATAGTAATGATAAGAACAATACTCATTATAATTTATATTGAATAATACATTGAATATGAAAATAATAATGACATGAAATCGGATATATGGCAATATATACAAAACTCATATGAAATACAGTACATGTCCATATGTGTTTTTCACTGATATGAAATCATATATACTACAAAAATGGCCGTTTTCATATATGAAACATAGTTTCTCAAAACGAGTGGAATTTAAATATGTACATATATGCTTAAATATAGATCTGTTTATAAATAGCCATATCATATTTATGTATGGGCTATTTCTCAATGAAAAAAGCCAGGTAGATTGAGATTAAACATACAGCCACAACATTAAAACCACCTGCCTAATATTGTGTATGTCCCCGTCATGCCACCAAAACAGCGCCGACTTCTCAACTCAATTGTACAGAGTGGTTATCTGAGTTACCGTAGACTTTGTCAGTTCAAACCAGTCTGACCATTCTCTGTTGATCTCTCTCATCAACAAGACATTTCCGTCCACAGAACTGCTGCTCACTGGATGTTTTTTGTTTTTGGCATCATTTGGAGTAAATTCTAGAGACTGTTGTGTGTGAAAATCCCAGAAATACTCAAACCAGCCCGTCTGGCACCAACAATCATGCCACGGTCCAAATCACTGAGATCAATTTTTTTTCTCCATTCTGATGGTTGATGTGAACATTATCTGAAGCTCCTGACCCGTATCTGCATGATTTTGTACACTGCACTGCTGCCACACGATTGGCTGGTTCTATAACCACATGGATGGTTGTTGGTGCCAGACGGGCCGGTTTGAGTATTTCTGGGATTTTCACACACAACAGTCTCTAGAATTTACTCCAAATGATGCCAAAAACAAAAAACATCCAACGAGCGGCAGTTCTGCGGATAGAAATGTCTTGTTGATGAGAGCGTCCAAACTGACAAAGTCTACGGTAACTCAGATAACCCCAATAAAAGAATATAATCTCTGAATGCTGTTCTGAGATACGGGTTGGCACTGTGTTGGCAGCACAAGGGGTACCTACACAATATTAGGCAGGTGGTTTTAATGTTGTGGCTGATCGGTGTATATCCACTGTACCCTATATAATGTAGCCTACATTTCCTTTTGGTGATAATCCAGCATAAACACTTTTCATGCCCTCTTCAACTCAGCATCAGACTTGTGCCCCCATGTCAGAGGAGCAGTGCCATGATGAGGAAGTTGTTATTGGTTTCCGGTCTCACACCTCATCGGAAGAATCTGATTCAGACAGAAGGTAAAGGGCAAACCTTGAACTCATTAACAGGTTAAGAAGAAGGGCCACGGCAAGCCTATCTATCCACTTTAAAATCAAAGATGAGGGGACGTAAGACAGCCAACAGATGTTCTGAGTGTTTGAGTATGCTTTAATCATATTATTGTGTGGATATATTCTATTTACTCTCTATATTAGTAGAACTGCGACCCTCTAATGCACCTTTGACTTTATTTATTATTAGCGACTATTAATGGTGAGGTTAAAGCGCCGCCATCGCAGTTCTCTGGATAGAAGATTAACGGTCCGTTCACCGGAAGTCGGTTGCTCTATTCGTTCGTGGCGAATGTAGAAATATCAGTGGTGTGCTCGTGGTTTGCTCGGAGCTGGATGGAACGATCACGGGGCGAGACGCAAAGGCGGAAGACAAAACGCGCCCGGTTTCTCCGGTGTCTTTAGAACAACCCAAATTAAACAGCGAGCTTCCATGAGCAGATCTGACTAAAACAGCACTGATACGAATACGAAGCAGCCATTTATGAAACCACAGACATAACAGAAAAGATCTTGAATTAAAGAACAGAAAACAAATTCCACTATTGTGCTGAATAATCCTCAATATTAGCTGTGCGCAAAACTGTAGGTGCTATTTAAGTTTTCGAGGGTGTGTCATTTCTCCTCTTGACTGCTAGGATGAAATATCATATTTCCTACATGCCTCAACTCAAGAGATCCCGTGCCGACATGTTTAATGTATAAGCCAACATTATTCTAGACAGAGAGCGCGCGCACATTATAAATATGCATGTATTCAATTAAGGGTATTACACGGGATTTCATTTGCATAAGGATTTCGGAGCTTAACATGCCTGTTCATATTTGTGCAATAAAACTTTAATATTTACGCCTGCCCTTCAGTGCCGTGGGCACTTTTATTAATAGTGTATCCGTCTATTAGATGCACCCAAACTACTATAGGCTACTAAGAAGATTGTGCTACTGTTATGGAGAAAGATCAGGTTAAAAGGCCCCAATTGTGATTGCCAGAGCTGTGCCGATTTACATATCACTGGTATATTTGTCACTCTTCATAAATAGTATGCATCTGTTTCTTTTGTGACAGCTGAACTCATCAAAGTGTGTATATATAGGCCTATATATATATATATATATATATATATTTTTTTTTTTTTTTTTTGTGTGTGTGTGTGTGTGTGTGTGTGGAACGGATTCAGTTTCCATTATTTTCCATTCTATGGACTGCCTAAATATTCGGACAAATGTGAAGCCTTTTCGGTCAAGTGTTTATAGGGATTCCCACAATTGGACATTATGGCACATTTGCTGCAAAACATGTTAGCATGCAGCGCCGTTGGGGCATCCTGTCCGATTTGATGACCGTCTGTAATGTGCAGTAATAAGATGGTTTTTTTTTTTTTCATCTCTCTCTCAAAGGGGCATCTCTCTCTCTCTCTCTCTCTCTCTCTCTCTCTCTCTCTCTCTCTCTCTCTCTCTCTCTCTCTCTCTCTCCTCTCTCTCTCTCTCCCTCTCTCTCATTACAGTTCCAGCTTAAATAGCAATGGCGTTTACATGAAATGAATACAAGTGTTTGGAAATCATTGGTATTATGGGTATAACCCATTCATATAATTTCCCTCTTAAAGCGTTTGAATGCCTCGTGTACTCCAGGCAAACCTGCATGGATTGATTCAATGAGCTGATCTTGTGTCATATCGATTACACCCTTAAAATAGGTAGGATGGCACCAGCGTAGAGCCACATTTATTATATTCTCTCATTAATGGACTGAGTTAAAACTGAGTTCAAATACACTATTCCATAATCCCTGAATTGCAGCCTTCGGCACGTGTGTGGTGTGTTTGTCCGGCTCATGGTCAGAAAGTCAGCTCTTTGTTTATAAGACACATGCTGATCATGTCTCAGTTCATGCCGTCCTTAATGCGCATATTCAGATATTCATTCATATTTATACTCCATTTATATTTATTTGACATACCTGCACAATACTATAAATCATCTTGCACATGACTGTATATCTATGTATTAATCTGTTGTACCTTTTCTATTATTATTTCATAGTTTACGTATATATATATATATATATATATATATTTATGTGTATATTTCAAATGTATGCACATGTTGTATACTTTATGCATAATTATTATTTGTATTTTTTGCATTCTTTTTGTACAGGAAGCTTCTGTCACTATGACAAATTCCTTGTGTGTGTGAGTGTGTGTGTGTGTGTGTGTGTGTGTGTGTGTGTGTGTGTGTGTGTGTGTGTGTGTGTGTGTGTGTGTGTGCATGAGTGAGTGTGTGTGTGTGTGTGTGTGTGTGTGTGTGAGTGAGTGTGTGTGTGTGTGTGTGTATGTGTGTGCATGAGTGAGTGTGTGTGTGTGTGTGTGTGTGTGTGTGTGTGTGTGTGTGTGTGTGAGTGAGTGCGTGTCTGAGAGTGTGTGTGCGCGTGAGTGAGTGTGTGTGTGTGTCTGTGTGTGTGTGTGTGTGTGTGTGTGAGTGTTTGTGTGAGTGTGAGTGTTTGTGTGAGTGTGTGTGAGTGTGTGTGTGTGAGTGTGTGTGTGCGCGTGAGTGTGTGTGCGTGAGTGTGTGTGTGAGTGAGTGAGTGAGTGAGTGCGTGCGTGCGTTTGTGTGCGTGTGTGTGAGTGTGTGTGTGTGTGTGTGAGTGCGTGTGTGTGTGCGTCTGTGTGAGTGTGTGTGTGTGTGTGTGAGAGTGTGTGTGTGTGAGTGAGTGAGTGAGTGAGTGAGTGTGTGTGTGTGTGTGTGTGTGTGTGTGTGTGTGTGTGTGTGTGTGTGTGTGTGTGTGTGTGTGTGTGTGTGTGTGTGTGTGTGTGAAGCATATGAAGTTGGCAATAAAGCTCATTCTGTTTCTGATTCTAACCTGTTGTATAGAGCTTCAGCACAAGCTTTTTGAAGAATACAATTTTTAAAGATTTTGATCCATAAATCGACCCTGAATTATATATAATGTTCCATAAAACCTAAAGACTGATTGTCCAGTATGTTTGCCATTTTACATAGTCAATATTAAATTAAATACAGTGTAAACATAATCACTTGTTTTAAGCCTTTTCGTTATGTTTGCACCACATACTAGATTTTACAACTTTTGTACAATTTGTATTTATTTATTTTTTACATCACTTACATCCTTTGCTTGATGTCTGGGCACTCGTGCGCCAATGAGCTTCAACGCAAAAGGGAAACCGAAAGCAGATCTTCAATCAGTGAGCAGATTTGTGACTCGTATAACGCGCTTATTCGTTAAATCTTTACAACAATTTTATACAGAAAAATAAATGAATCCCAAACATACTGTATGTTCATGAAAATCACTACAAAATGTACTTCTTAGTGCAGCATGCTATGTCAACCCTCCCTATATAGTGCGCATAAATCGACTGATCATATATGAATCAATCGATCGCATTTGGAGATAACACAAGTCACGTGGGGGCTGAATGTGTCTCCCACTGGCTGTTTTAATCTTCTCTGAGGTCCGCTGCTCTCCTGGGCCCGAATTAATACTGTCTCGCCAATTAAATTCAGAGCGCCAATTAAGAGTGCTTTATGGAGACTTCTTATAAAAACAAACCAAAAACTTAAATGAGCAGTTGAAAACACAATCGGATTAAACAGGGCAAAATAATACATTTCTAAGCGCACTGTCTAACAGGCCTATCCTAAACTAAAATATGAGATGTGTCTCTCTTTGCCTTGTCAGAATCATCACCTATTATGTTGGATGGCCTGCATAAGTAAAACTAATATATATATATATATATATATATATATATATATATATATATATATATATATATATATATGGCCTTTTGGGATTTGGCTCACAGCAGTCCATATGAGGTACAAAAGAGGGCGGCCATTAATAATGGATGATCCGAGATATTCATTGTGAGTGTTTTGCTTTGCTTTACAAACACTCATAGAGATTTTTGTACAGAAAGAAATTATTAAAAAAAATTTTAAAAGCAATAAAATAACGGAAGCTTGTTTATGGGAAATGATAATGCTTTCACACCTCATGGACTGACTTCAAAACGACGTAAAGTTGATTTGGAGAAAAACGCAAGTGAAAAACTTCAATACAAGAAGAGGTCATGTGCATAAAAGTGAGTATTCATAACTACATTTCATATTCTGCATTTTCGGACACGTTTATGTATGTTGTAGCCTAACGATGCTATTTGAAAGGGGGCGAGAAGCAGGGTTACACACCCCAAATGCCCAAAGTAATTATTTGTATTGAGTAAGGAAACATTTAATTATTCGAATTAGTTCAAATCAATTAATATTGATGAGTATTTAGAGCCTTCTCTTTCTTTTGAGAAACCGACACCTTCTAGGTAACCTGAACTGATTTATTGTTTTGAGTTGAAAGAACTTAATTTTAACATTTACTTTCCCAATCGAGTCCCATGCAAAGCATGCAGGGAACAAGAATTACCCTTCCGAATTTGAGTTAACCAAACAAAATAAAAATGAAGTGTTATTTTATGTGTATTTGCTACATGAATGCAAAGGGGGAAACTAGTGTTTAATGTTTTGTTATGTTGCCATTTAGAAGAGTTTATGTTAGAGTTTTTGGGGTTACCATTATGGTGAAGAGTGGAGCTTGAGTTTAGGTTGTGGACCATTAAATGCATTTGTCACTAGTCAGACTTTCCTAGGGTGAATAAAGTGACGGAAATAGCCGATTTCTTTTACAAAAATGTAAAGTTAAGTGCCATCAAAATGCAAGAGTTATCTTACTAAATGTGTCAAGTCAAGAGCAATTAGCATGCATCAATAGAAAAAAAGTATGCATAAATAGTACAAAATCAAAACCTGACATTTCCACTTAAATTTGGAATTTATCCACTTACATTTTAGGTGTAACTGATTAATTACCTGTTTACAATGTAAATAACATTAATCAAATGACACTGGTTCCCGATTCACTTCTCTCGCAAGAAAGTACGGTTCAAGAAAGTGAATTAGTCTCAATGCATTTCTAACTATAGAAAACCATTTTAAAGTCGTCAAAATGAACAATTAACAGCAGAAATATTTGATTTAGAATTTAAAAAAAAAATCACATTTTAGAAAGTCTTCCGTTGCCATCAATGTCGCTCCGCTTGACATGAAAATCCGAGCCACAATTCGATACTGTGCGTATATCAAGAGTTCGAACAGCCAATAATCACGAACGGAACGGCGTGACGTCAAAGTCCCGGTAGAAAAGGCGCGTTGGGTTTGCGCACGTTTGGAGAGGGAAGAGCGCAGGGCTGGATGAGCCTCTACCTCACTGTCTTCACTGGATTATACACACCAAAAGTGTCCTCAACTCCTCCTCCAGCTCAATGACTTACATGCTGCATGCGGGACGAACAACAACAACAGGCTCATTTCACAGAAGTACTCTATAGTATTTACAGAGCAAAGCTAGCCATTTGCCTTTTCCCGTATCCAAGATGGACAGATTTTTGGTATGAAGATATAACCACTTGCACAATCTGAATGGTAATTCTGGTGGTTCTTCCCATGCGTTTCGGGATTATATATAGCTATATGTTTTGATTTTTCGGCGATGCAACACCGGATTTTGTGTTCAGACTGGCCGCGGTCATGTTCCAAGACTGATTTCTGAAGACACAAGAAGACAGAAAACTGTTGAGATTTAACAGTGACACATGCATGTGCAAAATGTGCTAACTGAAAGTTACTCACGAAGAAATAGGAGGGTCCTGTGGCACACATGTCGAGCTGGTATGTCCTCAAAGCTCGGGAATGCTCACATAGGCTGTGCCAATCTATCTGTTCTGTACTGGGTGCGTGAGAAATTAATGCGTTTCAAAAGAGTCTTTCAGAACACGGAGTTGACAGTTCTGAGAAACGAATAACGACTAGAGGACTCCGATTCTCCAAACGGGAAATCTTTAATGAGAGAGCGAGGTCATATGAACTGCACAGGGCTTGAAGTGCGTCTCACGGAAATCTTGGGTTGCAGATCTGACACGTGCTATTCGCTCTCATCTGCGGCAACGATGCTTTTCCACGGTCTGCCTGGAGGCGAGATGCATGGTGTTATGGAAGAAATGGAGCGGAGAGGAAAGAGCGATTCGGCGACTATCAGCTCGGCCATAGATATGGGGGAAACAGAGACGGTAGGAGAAAGCAATGCCACTCGCTCCGGGCGCTTGCGTGCCAATCCCAACAGCCCATGTTAACTGAACCGTTATTCAAACAGTGATAGCCTATGTAGAGGCTTAAAGATGTGATTCCGATCTTGTTCATTTCAACAAACCTCAAACTTCTGCGAAGCCAAAATGTTCAGGCCTGTCCCTCAATGCGTTTTGGTGTGATCTTTTGTCATGGGTGGACTCTGAATAGTCCCAGAAATCGAAATACACAGTGTTTTGCAAATGCGCATGTACTCATTTTAAGTTTATCCTATTTTTGAACGACACATATACATATATAGGCTATATATATATATATATATATATATATATATATATATATATATATATATATATATATATATATATATTGCCCACATTTAAAAGGTGAATAATTGATGCATTAGTGGCCGAACGACTATTAAAACTATTCAGCACAATCACTGACAATGCACAAAGTGAATTCTAATTATTAGATATTTTTTATTCTATTATGATGTAGATTTTTGCATGCTAATAACATGACACAAGTTCCAGTAAATGTTACATTTGGTCATTTTCTGCTGCTTATTCAATACCGTTACATTTGAACTGACGGGGAATTCAGCCATTACACTTATTACATTTAAATATCAAAATTGTGTTCATTCATAGGCTAATTTGTGCTTTAAAAACGAGAATAATGCATGGCTTAAAATAGAAATAATTAGAAGGCAATGCGTGCGAAATAAACAATGTTCACCTTGTTTTAGGCCTTAATGTCTGTTAATAAATACAAATATCTCTCTATTGACAAAAGCGCATAACATTGCACTTATGATGCTTAAAACGGATTACTTTTAATGTAAAGAATGCATCCCAAAATGTTGACAATTGCCAATCTAAAATAGCTAATAAAGAACTACGGCGTTCATCCTAGTTCTCGTTTTTGTCGCTAATATTGTCGCTTATGTCTCTCTCAATATGCATCGTGCGTCTCGCGCGTTCAAACGAGTATGATCTCTGATTTAATTGGTTATATACGTCACACTTTAAGTGGGAAGTATATAACCAAATAGCTGTACAGTTATAATAATGTATTGCATGCATGTATAAAATAGTTCAATTTTCATAGAGCATCCTAAACACAGTAAAACATATATTTTCTGGTCCACACTGAACACACTCCTGTGTTTGTTTTCTCAATTAGAGGTCACGCCCCACCCGTTCCGAGTAGAGGTGGGCACTTATAGTAATATTTACTTGTTTTTGTATAATAGAATAACAATAGTGCGTTATTCTCGTCTGTGCACAGACATTATAGCCAACACGTTTGCATTGGTTATTTATGGAATTCCCATGTATTTGTATAACAGTAGGGAATGGTGGATAAACACGGTGTTTGTGTCAAACCATTGGAGTTTGAGTCTTTAATGGGTCTCATTTAATGGGTTGGTTGTGTGTGTGTCTGCAGAACATGCCGTCCATCAGCGGGGACCGGGTGGCTCTGTGTGCGGGCTGCGGAGGGAAGATCTCCGATCGGTATTACCTGCTCGCCGTGGATAAGCAGTGGCACATGCGCTGTCTGAAGTGCTGCGAGTGTAAACTCAACCTGGAGTCTGAGCTCACCTGCTTCAGCAAAGACGGAAGCATCTACTGTAAAGAGGACTATTACAGGTGAGAAAACTCCTATCCAAGATCTTAGCAGAACGGTGTCCTATGATGGTGAAAATAATAATTCATTATTATAATTATTATTTTTTAAATATAGTTTGCTGTGTGCAATAATTTTGGTCGCTATTAAACAATCTGATATTCATATAAATAAATAAAAATACATTTAATAATGAAAGAAAGATCAACAACTAGAAAAATGCGTATTTGCGGTATTTTGCGGTGCGAATTGGTTTTGCGCGTCATTATATAATGTAATAATCAGATTACACAGTCATGTAATAATCAAGAGTTACATCTACTGTCTCTTTCCTAACGAAGTTGTTTTTGCTGGAAATAATACAGAAGCACAATCTGTAGAAAACTGCCTTATTGTTTGATATTTGGGTTATATTTCGCTGAGTGTGCATCGATTTCACCATTACTATTGCCTACAATTTAATAATATAAAAGGTCATCGTATAAGGGAAGGCTTTACCCATTTCTACGATCAAATTAGGCCATAGCAGGCATCACTCTGAATAGTTAACTTTTTGGTAATCATTCGAGACGTGATTTGGCCTGTTGGCGAGGCTGGGATCCCCTGCACGAGTTAACTCTATTTGTGCACGTACCCTGCTGTTTAATGCATTATTTTACTCGGGATGTCTACATAGGGCCAGATAAATAAAACGAAGCGCTTGCAGATGATTAAAGTGCTTATTTCCGAACAATCTTCGATATTATTTTGAACCAGCACATTTAATGTCAGGCTCGTGAGTGGTGCGCCAGCTCTCTGGTTGAAGTGCTGAAAGGTCACAGCTGCTCTATTCTTCCGCAGAAGGTTTTCGGTGCAAAGATGTGCCCGGTGCCACCTCGGGATCTCGGCCTCGGAAATGGTCATGAGGGCCAGGGATTTGGTGTACCACTTGAACTGTTTCACCTGCACGACTTGCAACAAAATGCTGACGACTGGGGACCACTTCGGCATGAAAGACAGTCTTGTGTACTGCAGGCTACACTTTGAAACGCTCATCCAGGGAGACTTCCCCGCGCATTTCAATCACACGGATGTAGCGCCTAATAAAGGACTGGGCACCACGGGCCCTCTAGGACTGTCTTATTATAACGGCGTGAACACAGTGCAGAAGGGCCGGCCTCGAAAGAGGAAGAGCCCGGGGCCCGGAGCGGACTTAGCAGCATACAATGCAGGTAAAGCCATCATCACACATTAGATTTATTACTTTGTTTTTTTGGGGGTCATGTTCTGTATTTTTATTCTTGTATAAGTAGCATATTATTAATATTATTGTTATTATTAATGCAGTTTTATTTGTTCTCTGAAATGCCTGATATTTGAGTAAAATAAATACATAAGTCGACCCTCACAACTTTTCGTTTAGAGCGATTTAGGAATGTTGTTCTGGGAATTGTTTATTGCCTTTAATTCAACGAAATCGATGTGAACGGGCTTTTGATGAGCAAAAATTAAAAATGAAACAATTTAATTTTAAACAAAGTTCAGATTCGTTTAAATAGTATTACCACTATTTTGGACAATACAGTTGGTTAATGGCTGTTACTGAAAATTGTATTGCTTTTTTAATTGTAGTTGAAATTGAAAAAAAAGAAAAGATTTAAAATTATTGAACAACAGCGTGAATTATTTTATTATTGTTTCCCCCCCATTCTCATTCGTTCCAGGCCAGACTTTTAATGTTAAAAAGGCAACTTTAAAATATGCAAACGTGCCTATTTGACCATTTAATACAATGTTGTCCTTAGAAATGACCAAAACGTGGCGTTTAAAAAAGGACTACGCTTTAAACGTTTACCCACCTGGATCTAGAACATTTAAAGGGTGTTTATCCCAAAAGATTAAATATTTCTGAGGTGACATTAAGTTTTAGATTCGATATTTTTTTTGCAACAAAATAATACAACACATGAGTATAAAGCGACCATTGACAAAATGTTCAATGAACCACTTTTTCAGAGAAATAACACACATCACAGAAGTCTGCTTAAACACTCGAGCTTGTGCTGAACAATTTGGAACAACGTGACTTGTTCGCTCGGGCATTTCGGGCCCCTCAGCGGGGCATTTAGCCCCCTGCTTGAAGACTAAACAGAGGAATGATGACGACTACAGAGACTGACAAGTAGAAAATGGCTTAGATGCTAGTCGAGACCTCCAGAAGATTAAATGGAAGTGAAAGAGAGAAAGAACGAGAATTTAAAAAAAATAAAAAAGTGGGAGAGAGAGCATTCAACTTTTCCAGACAATTCACCCTATTTTTGAGTAAATGGTAAAAAATAAATACATAAATTAATTAATTAATAATAATTACACACAGGCCCAAATAAAGCAAAAAAAAAAATCATGCAAATCGAACTTTTTTTAAAATATTTGTATTTTTTACGATTTGACCCATATTACCGGCCGATAACATTTTAATCACATAATTAATATAGTCAACTTGCATTTTATTAACGAATATTCATCACTTTCTAGCTAATCTTTTGTTTCCCTCAAATCAAACCGAGATTAAAAAAATCTTCTAGATGTTAAGATAAAAAATAATAATAATAATAAAAAAAAATCTATATATATTTCGTTATTAAATGTCGATCTTTATTTATCTCAGGATGCCAAATGTCCTTGGTTGAAATCCAAACATCGTTTACAAGATTATAACTGTGTGCTTAATACTGCCAATGCATTTTATTGTTTGAGGCTATAATTATTCGACAAATGTTAACCATAGGTTTTACTCGGCCATTTCCAAGCAATAATTTCACTGGAATCTGTGTCAATGCCATGCCATTATACTGTGAGCTGTTTGGTGCATTAACCAGCTTCTAAAAAAACCTAGTCAACAGTATATGGACTTAAAATGCAAATTGAACTTTATGAAACCAGTTGAACTCTTTACAGCCATTTTCGAGACACATTGGCTAATAAGAGTGAGTGAACTTTGGTCACTCTGAAACTAAGACAAAGTCAGATCATTGCTGCCCCCATCTGATCACACTTTAAACAACAGCATGAAGAAAAGGACAAAATAAACAAGCACTAAAACATTAAGAACAGTTAAGACATGCTGTAATATCCATGCAATATTGCAAATTACACGTGCACATCAATAATCTTGCCATCTATCATTGCGGTTGAGGTGACAGTATTTCTCAATGGCCATATTTATATCAGGCCGAAGCATTTGTTTGCCATGTGTAGTGTTGTAAGCGTTCAAGGTTAATTATCTGAAGTGTTGATCAGACGATTTCCAATGACTAATATTTGTAGTTGTCAGAGAAAACATAATTCGGAACTGTCACGCATCTAGCAACACATAAACTTCTGCCAAGAATTTGGAACTGGCGGAAAAACATTTCTGACACATTCAGACAGGCCTATCTCCTAAACGCTCGTGTCCAAGGACAGATAGTGTGGGCTATTTCACAATTAAATCCAACACAATTCATCATAAAAACAGAAAGGAATGGATGGCCGTATCTGGGGGATGGGGTCGCAATCAAAACTGGTAAATGTTCCAGTGCCGGGGCGGTTTTAATGCAGATTTTATTGATTATTTTTAGCTCTATAAAGGCACTGTGCATCACAACAGACAAACAAAATGACATAAAAGTGAATTTTTTTTTTTCCAAATTGGCATGTTGCAATGCATTAAAAATCTTAAAACACATATATATACAGTATTCTACCATTGCACATTGTCTATTGTGTTATATAAGAATAACTACCTTTAAAAAAATGATCTAAGGCTTCAGCATAATGCAGAATATTATATATGCAGTAACTTGCAAACACAGCAACATTGTGGTGCAGCGGTTCCTCTGTTATTCAGTTCAAATTCAACAACAAACATTGGTGTGATGCCATTAATGAAACAACGACAAAATCTCCTCATCATTGTCACCCTGTTATATTATCGGATGCATTAGTACAGCCGAATTATATTACAGAAACCTTTATTTTTATGCAGTTTTAACACTCTAATTAAGCTGTTTAAAAGGGCTGCTACATATTTTAACAACTTGGCAATAACATAAATGGGTTCTTTGCTATTGTAGACTGTAATGAACCTGAGCCCTCTTCATTTTGGTTTACGCAACATGAGCTAATCTTTAGTCCTACTGTGTGTTTGATTTAAACAGCTTTGAGTTGCAATGAAAATGATGGCGATCCGATGGACAGAGACTCTCAGTACAGTTCCAGCCAGAAGACAAAGCGCATGAGAACGTCTTTTAAACACCATCAGTTGAGGACCATGAAGTCGTATTTTGCCATCAACCACAATCCTGACGCCAAGGATCTGAAACAGTTGGCCCAGAAAACTGGTCTCACCAAGCGAGTACTACAGGTTAGACATTTCCTTCCAAATAGGGGTTTTGGCTTGCGACGAGAATGAGGTGTAATTATTCTGACGAGAGCTGGGTAATGCTTCACAAGCTCTAGATTCGACTTGAGGTTATATTTGAGTTATAATGGCTACATGTGAAAGTCATTGAGCATGTTTACATGCACACCAATATGCTGATTACTCCCAAAAATCAGCTTATTTAAAAAAACCTGATAAAGCAAGAAAACGGTGTTTACATGAGTTATTCTCTGCTTTTTACGTCAAACCGCCAAGAGGCATGCACTCAACTCTTGCGCACATTGGATAAGCCGGTAAGAACACCTGTGAAGGTGTTTACACGCCATGCGAAACTGGCGAAGTGGGCAAAAATCTTCCTGTGTCGTCCGGTTTATTCTTATGCCATTTATGACCGTACACCGATAAAAGAACGGCGTTTATTGCGTTTACATGACCACACACTTTATCGCCTTATTAAGCATAATTGGTGCAAGTACTTGCATGTAAACGCACTCGTTATCTCTCTTAGCTAATGCTGTTAATTATACAGGCGACCTACTAACTAAGAAAATATACATTTTAACATTTTTATTTGATCATTAGTTTTCAGCCCGGTCTCGTGAAATTTACATGAGCATTGCATAACACGTTTGGCTGCACTTTCCAAGTGAAATGTCCAGTAGGGGGCGCCAAAACCGAGCAAAATGAGGTTGTAATCAGAAGAGGTTTTTAAGGTGAATTTTCCTCCCTAACCTAAAACTTAACCAAGTGTCCAAAAAGAGAAATGAGAGTTTAACAAACAGACATCCCTACCTTTAATCAACAACTAACCTTAACCGCTAGTGTTTGAATATGCAAACGCAAAATGAAAAGAAATTTTTTTGAACCATGTAATTTCGTATCGCTTCTATGTGTCGTGTCACGGTCACCATCAGTTCTGGTCTGGTTTCGAAACCGCAGTCCTCCGAGTCCAAAGTCCAACGCTCTACCGCACAAGCGAATCATATTGGAATAAGTGTATATATATATGTAGGTGTGTCTGTAATACAAGCATTAAAATGTATAATTTTTCAAAAGATGCGTTAGAGTAAAAGAATGTCGATATCATAACATAGCAGGGTCTAAGTGTTTATAAAGTCATAATCCGCTATTATTGTCATGATTTGAGTGTAAGTGGAGAAAACACACAGTTGTTGTAGCACCTCTAGTGTTCATATCACCTGAAAACTGCAGGGAATTATACTAAACACGAATAATTCAGCAAAAACGTATATAGAGTCACGTTTTGACTATGAGACCAGGTCAACACACTCTCACGGCGAAATCGTCAGGATTCGTAAGACTTGTCAAAATTTGGCTAATTCGTATGATATCGTGCGACTGTAATTCCTACGACTTTCACTACAGCCAGTGACGTCACTAGACATCGTTTCCATCTAATACGTGACAATTACTTGCTTCTGTCACACACAACAGCTTCACATCATGTTTACACTCTCTATTGATCGGTTAAGGTTAGATAAGGTATTTGGGTAAGGGCATAATATTAATATGTGTATCCTTAACGCCTCGTGCGCAGAACTCGCGCTTCCGCATTAGAGATCCGGAATTTTACACGTGATGAAGTCGTACGAGTTTATGCGAACAACATCGTGCGAGACCATAAGAAATAGCCAACTCGTAAATTATGTACGACTTTTCATGAGATGGGTTTGGACTAAGTTGTTCGTTTTCATCATTTTGGTCACATTTTAGATTTTTGAAATGATCCATGTATCAATAAAGTTGCATCTTGAATTGCAGACATATGCATATATATATATATATATATATATATATATATATATACATATTTACACGCATATTTTTACTATTTATCAGTATTAACATTGATATGTAGAACAAATGCTAAACCAGTACCGTCTCTTTAAGAATAGCGGCAGCTCCGCGAGTCTCACAGAGGTGTTTTGGTTAACAAGAGTGGAGTCCAAAGGCTTCTATACTGCATCAAGTCTATGTATGATTAAAATTAAATGTTTATTTTTCATTTTGATGTGACTACTGTTTATCCCCTATGATTCGAATCATTTTCACACGTCTCAATGGTCGCTGCTCTTTTATATCGTATACAGGTCTGGTTCCAGAATGCTCGGGCCAAGTTCAGACGGAACCTCTTACGTCAGGAGAACACAGGTGTGGACAAGGCCTCCGATGGGTCGAACCTACCTGGAGGAACGCCTTCTGGACCTGCATCAGAGATTTCCAACACCTCAATGAGCCCCTCCAGCACCCCAACAACTCTGACGGACCTGACGAACCCCACCATGCCCACCGTCACCTCCGTAATGACCCCTGCGCCAGGCAGCCTGGACATTCACGAATGCCGGAGTCCCTCACAGAGCACCTTAACCAGCCTCTTCTGATGCTCAGATTGAACACAAGAACATTGACATGTCAATTCCGTCTGCTTCTATTGAAGTGCAGTCATGGATGTGGCCCTCATAGGCTCCTAATTTGCATCAACTTAGATCAAATTCATGTTCATTGCATCATCACTTTAGAACGGTCACAAGTTCATCTTGCTTGTAAAGCAAAGTCCCATTCTTCCATGTAGTTATGACACAATCAATTATTCATTAACAAATTACTGTCAAACCTCTGTCCACTATCCACACCGATCTACCTGGGCATCTTTTGTACAGGCCAGGAACTTTACAATTGTGGCCAATCCGACTCAAAAGACTTTACTGGGACTATTAATGGGGAAAACAACTCTTCGTTTGGTCTTGAGCCACTTAAGAGTGTTGCATCTTGGGGCATATTCAAATCTCACCGAAGGATCTGTTGATATCTTTCATTCAGAGTATTTGGAATGACTGAGGAGACTTGGTTTCCCTCAGCCACATCTACAGAGAGAGACTGAGCTCGAAACTTATGGGAATACATCGGTTTGTCAACCTCTTATTTATGTTCATGCACAGGGGTCAGTGTGAGGACACTGGATTATAATGTGAATAATTATACAAGATGACGAGTGTAAACAGCATAACTAAGCCTGACTGTCACGTGCCTTATCCTGCAGTGTAGTCACTGAAGACCCTTTAGCATTGCTTTACGAATGACATCGAAAAAATAAAGTGTATTTTAATTTGTTGGATGAAACTGTTGAGTAATTCTGCTAAGATGAACTCATACATGAAGTGCTGATCTTTCTTAAAAGTCCATATACTCTCATTCCAACATATTACCTCACTCAGAAACCACTGGATATGATAGCAGTGCACATGAAACATGTTTCAAGACGACAAAATGCACTGGGAGAGAAAGCGCCTGCGGACAGACTTGCTCTAGTTTGTAAAAAGCAAACCCTTGATCGGAAAACCGTCATGAAATGGATCTTATCTCAAACATACACTGATATACTGTAAGGAATGAAACTATTATTTTCTTCATCCAGTTAAGTGATGTTTTATTTTTGTTTTTTTTCAACCATTAAGATGTGACAGTGTTGGAGACAGGGTAAATGTTTCCATGGTAACCAGAGGCTGCTTGTTGAAAATGCTGTACAGTTTTGACAGATTATTGAGAAATTTTGAGTCCACCCCTGCAGTATCCCCCTTTGATGTAAATCTTCAGTTCTGTAAAAAATATTAAAAATTAATCACTATTTTTTTTTTTGGGTTGTCCTCATTATTTCACCAGTTTCAAAACATTCTACATAACCATGGAAACAGCAATGCACCACATAAAATATATGGAATGGAAATGAACAGATTAAGATTATGCCAGTTTGATCAGTTCAAACACTATATATATATTTCACATCACAAACCCAAGTGGCAGATTTACACATAAATGTACCATTGTATTAAATAATAAGCATGTCTTTTTTGTAATTTTCAATAATTCTCAATAATCTCAAATTAAGACAAATTCATCCTACTTCTATGTGATTGTTCCGATTTGATGAATATAAAACAGAAAAGTGTCTCTCTTTGGCGTAGGCCCCATCTGGCGGTCTGAAGAAGTTGCACTTGGAACCGTCATATCCTGCCGGAGATAGGAGGATGGGACTCAACAGGTGGTGGTGGGGTGGTGGAGGTTGACGCGTTAGCACACTGAAACAGCAATGTGATAGATTGTGAGCAGACTTATAAAGCAACGGCTTACATGTGATTGGCTAGGAGTTACCCCTGCTAATGCTGCAACGATCTACTCCGCTAGAACTACGCTGCGCTTACATTTCCTGGAAGGCCACAGTCCTGCAGAGTTTAGTTCCAGCCCTGCTCCAAAATGCCTCCTTGTAATCTTCAAGCACTCCTAAAGACCTTGATTAGCCACTTCAGGTGTGTTTAATTAGGGTTGGAGCTAAACTCTGCTGGACTGTGGCCCTCCAGGAACCGAGTTTGACACCACTGCTCTAGGGTGTCATTAAAGGGTAAAACTTTCGAGGCACGGAGTCATGTGACTAAACAACACGGTGCCAATCGTATTTGAGTTAGTACTTGGGTGAAACAGCAGCAAAACAACATCTGGTCATAAAAACCAGTTTGAGTCAAAAGATTAGACTCTCTAGTTTCATCTGATATGACATTTTTAAAAAATCATAGATTTATCGCGAAACGGCACACTGTTAAACACAATGGCCATGCACATGGACTGTAGGCTTAATACTGTGTATATATATCCACTGAGATATTATCACATTGAGAATCAATGGGTTCCACTAAAATCTGGAGAACGTGTCTTTCAGAGACTTTATATGGAGTTAGGATGAAAGTAAGGTGCGTTTCGAACTGTTCAGAGACCAGTGTAGACAGACAGCACTCTGGAGGTTAAGTCATTCACTTTATAGGGAGCAAGGGAGCATCCTATAGCTCTCCTATAACTGTTCTGAGACCAGTGCAGACAGACAGCACTCTGGAGGTTAAGTCATTCACTACATAGGGAGCAAGGGAGCATCCTATAGCTCTCCTATAACTGTTCTGAGACCAGTGCAGACAGACAGCACACTGGAGGTTAAGTCGTTCACTAAATAGGGAGCGAGGGAGCATCCTATAGCTCTCCTATAACTGTTCTGAGACCAATGCAGACAGACAGCACACTGGAGGTTAAGTCGTGCACTAAATAGGGAGCAAGGGAGCATCCTATAGCTCTCCTATAACTGTTCTGAGACCAGTGCAGACAGACAGCACTCTGGAGGTTAAGTCATTCACTACATAGGGAGCAAGGGAGCATCCTATAGCTCTCCTATAACTGTTCTGAGACCAGTGCAGACAGACAGCACTCTGGAGGTTAAGTCATTCACTACATAGGGAGCAAGGGAGCATCCTATAGCTCTCCTATAACTGTTCTGAGACCATTGCAGACAGACAGCACACTGGAGGTTAAGTCGTTCACTAAATAGGGAACGAGGGAGCATCCTATAGCTCTCCTATAACTGTTCTGAGACCAGTGCAGACAGACAGCACTCTGGAGGTTAAGTCATTCACTACATAGGGAGCAAGGGAGCATCCTATAGCTCTCCTATAACTGTTCTGAGACCAGTGCAGACAGACAGCACTCTGGAGGTTAAGTCATTCACTACATAGGGAGCAAGGGAGCATCCTATAGCTCTCCTATAACTGTTCTGAGACCATTGCAGACAGACAGCACACTGGAGGTTAAGTCGTTCACTAAATAGGGAACGAGGGAGCATCCTATAGCTCTCCTATAACTGTTCTGAGACCAGTGCAGACAGACAGCACTCTGGAGGTTAAGTCATTCACTACATAGGGAGCAAGGGAGCATCCTAGAGCTCTCCTATAACTGTTCTGAGACCAGTGCAGACAGACAGCACACTGGAGGTTAAGTCATTCACTACATAGGGAGCAAGGGAGCATCCTATATCTTTCCTATGCAGCCATGTTTGGCAGACACAGTACAATGGCAATCAGTACTTAGATTCACATTTATAATATATAATCTGATTTTAACATGGTTGGCAGTGATTGAATGATGCTGGTCATTACTTTTAATCAGAATTATTTATGCTAACTTCTGAATGTATGAATAACCAACACTCCAGGAAAAAAAAGACATTTTATTGCTTGGTATCGACTATTAACTTAGTCCCGCTGTCCACGTATGTGACACACTTTTCTGGTCAATTATTTTTACATGTTTCTTAAGAGCTACTAGTTACGGATCAATAAGGGGTATTGTAAATGCACACAGCAGTCATGCTCATAGCTTTGATGCAATGTTATCTAAACAGTATATAAACAAAATTAATATTTAACCTACAGTACAGTATGTTGCATGTACATCATGCTGCATGTAAAAAAAAAAACTCTTTTGACTGCCAGTGTACAAAACATGCATTGGAATTTATTATAATAATTATTTTTAAATAGGTGAACAGTGGAGCCTTTGGATTGCTTGTTTATTATGGCCCATTTAAAATATACGGTCACCCAGTCGATGTACCTGGATGTTTGGCACTCGCAGACATTCACTGGATCGCAGTAGGGAAACTCAAGCCAAGAAGCTTCAAACTCCCGTTTCATGCACATCAACATGTTCGTCTCGACAGACGACATTTCCCAGCGAATGCTTGGCCTTGGCCCTTTGTTTCAATGAACATTAGGTCAGTAACTCTACATCTCTGGTTTGTTGGCTGCTGTTTGTTGAAGAGAGTGTGAGTGGGTTAGTCGAGTGGTCTGGCCTGAAGCCCACCGCTCGGGCTCCTGGAGGCTGGCAGACTGGGGTTGTAATGGGCTTACGATGAGTGCCAAAGCCAGACAGTCACCGTGGAAGCCAATGTGGTGCCCAGATGTACATCACAATACCACATAAAGCCACACACTGAATGTTTTAATAGACAGAGAGAGGCCGCTATTTAAAATTCACAACAGCCTTTTTGGAAATAGTTGGTCCAATAAACTTTAATATGAAATATTATTACCTTATTTCAGACTGTGCAGAATCTTAGGCTCATCATATTGGTTTGGATG
The DNA here is from genome assembly GCF_025860055.1 of Xyrauchen texanus. Classification (NCBI taxonomy): domain Eukaryota; kingdom Metazoa; phylum Chordata; class Actinopteri; order Cypriniformes; family Catostomidae; genus Xyrauchen; species Xyrauchen texanus. The sequence continues at coordinate 40,129,217 of NC_068302.1, forward strand.
TTCGTGATTGGACATTAGACATGTTCTGTTTAGCTCTGAAGTTTTAAGATGCTTCAACGTGTCTGAGGTTTTTTCAGACACCCCTTAAGATTATGTCACGGCGACAGGCGACACCCAGAGCCTTTTCAAGGGTTGTTTTCTTTGTGGTACTGCAGAGCTGCCTGGGTTTTTTCTCAATGTTCAACTCAAATGAGAATTGTGGTTGGAATAACCGCTGAGATGAGAAGTTGTGCAGCACACAAGCACACCAGTTTCTGCTTTTGTTTACTTGGGATGTAACTCAAAAAGAACCCTAAATAAACATTTAATGCCTTTGGTTTGTGATGTAAGCTGCTAAAATGTTATCATATTTAACTATTTAAAACTAAATACATACACCGATCAGCCACAACATTAAAACCACCTGCCTAATATTGTGTAGGTCCGCCTTGTGCCGCCAAAACAGGCCATCCCGCATCTCAGAACAGCATTCTCAAACCAGCCCATCTGGCACCAACAACCATCCGTGCAATTATCCAACCAGCCAATCATGTGGCAGCAGTGTAGTGCATAAAATCATGCAGATAAGGGTCAGGAGCTTCAGTGAATGTTCACATCAACCATCAGAATGGGGAAAAATGTGATCTCAGTGATTTGGACTGTGGCATGATTGTTGGTGTCAGACAGGCTGGTTTGGGTATTTCAGGGATTTTCAAACACAACAGTCTCTAGAATTTACTCCAAATGGTGCCAAAAACAAAAAACATCCAGTGAGTTGCAGTTCTGTGGACGGAAATGAGGGACGTTGATGAGAGAGGTCAACAGAGAATGGTAAGACTGGTTTGAACTGACAAAGTCTACCGTAACTCAGATAACCACTCTGTACAATTGTGTTGAGAAGAATATCATCTCTGAATGCTGTTCTGAGATGCGGGATGGCCTGTTTTGGCGGCATGAGGGGGACCTACACAATATTAGGCAAGTGGTTTTAATGTTTGTGGCTGATTGGTGTCTATATATATATATATATATATATATATATATATATATATATAACTACACTATTGTGGAATGGTGGTGGCAAAGTGGATTAAAGCACAGAACTGGTAAGCAGAAGGTTTCTGGTTTGACCCCCACAGCCACCATTTAACTCTAGGTTGCTCTGGAGGAATTGTTCCTGTAATAAGTGCCTTGTAAGTCACTTTGGATAAAAGCGTCTGCCAAATGCATAAATTCAATGAAAATGTATCGAATGCTAACCATAATCATACACCATGTTTTTTACATGGGACTCCGAAGGTCACAGGTTCTAACCTCACAGCCACCACCATTGTGTCCTTGAGCAAGGCACTTAACTCCAGGTTGCTCCGGGGGGATTGTCCCTGTAATAAGTGCACTGTAAGTCGCTTTGGATAAAAGCGTCTGCCAAATGCATAAATGTAAATGTAAATGTAAATGTAAATGTAAATGACTCCGAGGCCTTCAGATAATACCATGGAATTTCCATTCTACATGCCTCAAAAAGTTCATTTACATTTATGCATTTGGCAGGTGCTTATCCAAAGCGAATTACAGAGCACTTATTACAGGGACAATCCCCCCAGAGCAACCTTGAGTGAAGTGCCTTGCTCAAGGACACAATGGTGGTGGGTGTGGGGATCCAACCAGCAACCTTCTGATTACCAGTTATGTGCCTTAGCCCACTATGCCACCACCGCTCCAATGTAAAAACAACATAGTATTATCATGGTACATTTTGTAAAAAGGTATGGTTCTACTATGGAACATGTCCATAGAACTTGGTAAATCCATGGTAAATGTCCCAAAAAGTATGGTACTTTACTCTGGGTACTTTCCCAGAAACATGGTATTGCCATAGAACAAGTAGGAAAAAGTAGTAAATGTCCGAAAGACTGTGGGGGCTCGAACCAGCATCCTTCTGATTATCTGATTACCAGTTATGTGCTTAGACCACTACACCACCACCACTCTAATGATATACAGTGATGTTAAAGATACAGGTACAGCTTTGGACACAGTTTGATTTCTAAATTCTCCAGATTACAGAAAATGCCTCCCAGCCAGCAATGCCAAAAAGATACACTCAGTAGAAGCTGTCAGCAGTGCACTGACTCGCTCACTGTAATGCTCATATCTTTACCCAGGGCAAAAGGATGGTCATTGCCTTTGGCTAAGAAACCCTCAGAATTTGGCAAAGAAATAGTCCACCCCTGCTCGTGGCACACTGACTTCAGTCAACAACAAACTTAGCCTTGGTCTAGGTCAGGCATTGCACAGATCGCCGGGTTAAAAATATCCTGTTAATGAGGAGTGAAGTTGATCTCAATTTACAAGGAACTCAGATTCACCAACATAAAATTCTCATTAACTCTATAGAGCTGTTCCAAAACCAAGCGAGCTGCCGGAGTAAACAGCATTTAAAGTAATCAGTGATGCACTCCTGACACGAAGACAGTTTCAGAAGGTACGATTGCAACAAATTAAAAATATCCAAGATGGTGGACGAGGCAAGAAGAAGGTTGATTATAACTGCATTTCATTTAATAAGGTATCGATATAAACCTTGTTGAAAAAACACAGATAAAACCAGGTTTGGAGAACATTAGAAGAACGTTAGGACGATGTTAGCGGAACATTCTATTTCCGTTAAAAAGCTTTGTTGGCTAACCAAAATAGAACGTTGGCATCTCCGTTCTAGGAACATTCTGAGATTCAAAACAATGTTTGTAGGGATCAAAGTTAAGATGTTAACTTAATAGGGAGCAGCCTATGTTGGCTGTAAATGGCAAGGCAGCTAAACACTTGGTTTTGTAACAGAGCTAATGCGTTGCGGATATTTTACCTGTCCGCTCTGGTCCAGCTCCATCAAACTTTACCACGTGTGGTTGTACAAAAGATTCTCCAGCTGCACTGGTGGGCATCATTAACCAGAAAGCAGCGATCTTTCCACTGCCAGTCATTCTTCGGTGCTGCTGGGAGTCCGTTTTGATCTGCAAACATGCCACCACCCTGACTCGGGCATTCACAAAATACAATATGTCAGAACCTCCCCGGGAAAAACAACGTGACCCTCGGCCCGGCCGCCCCCTCCGGCGAGGCCACAGAATGATTGAACACTCACACACGGATGCCAACCACTGGCAGCGGTATTCCGAGCCCTTGCAATGTGTCAATTATTGAAGGATGTTCTCATGATATATTTATCATGTGGTGATAAGCGGTAAACACTCTGGCCTGTGTGTGTGTGTGTGTGTGTGTGTGTGTGTGTGTGTGTGTGTGTAAAGTGAGTGATATTCCATTAAACCTCATTAAATAATCATGACACAATCAATTATTGAACTTTGACTAAGTTTATTAATGTGGTGCATGTAAAGCATTTAAAACTGAAGTATATAGAGAGGACATGGCTGTGAGGCATTGCCTGTCTGCTGCTTTTAATTAGGGGTTTAATTATTTGATTCGGTGTCATGGATACAGTTGTGCATAGCTGATTCTCGCTGCCTTCAAAATGAAGTGTGTAATTTCTGTGATCCAAGCATCAACAATTGGAATTGCACAAATAATTGTCTTTCATTGGTCAGGAAAACAGAACACAGTTATTTCATGAATTGCTGAATGTTAATGTGTGATTATGTTGCAAGCCGGTTCATTATCAGATCAGTGTGTAGAGGACGTTTCTCTCGTGACACCTCCCTTTAGGCAGCTTTTCCTTTGATATATTTGATCATGCTATGATTGTTACATCTGTTTTGTCAGTTCTGTATGTGTGTCCATGTTTGTTAACAAGACAAGACAAAAAAAAGTGTGTGTTAGAGTGTGGGAAAGAAAATCAAATTCATAAATGTGCTTATGTTTTTTTTCTTCATAATATCATGTGAAAAGCCACAATTTATGCCTGGGTCAAAATCGACCCAGATGTAACAATTTTATAAAAATGGCTTTATCTCTTAAATAATTTGTTCTAAAATAAAAAATTAATATTATGTTTATTTTGGTAGTCTTGACAAAGCCACAAAGTTTGGTTCTCTCATTTAAAAATTATGATTTACTTCTACCGGGTCAAAAATGACCCGAACGCAATAGGAGGGTTAAAAGACATTGTTACACATTTTGCGTCAGGGGGTCAATTTTGTCCCAGGCATCAATTGTGGTTTACACATGATGTTATGTAAATTTTTTGTTACTCTATGTTTTGATAGTGTCACAGAGTCACACTGTTACACTTAATAGGGAAATTAGCTTAAGAATGGCCTTTATTTGTCCACATATTTGAAGTATTTCATCATCTAAGAAGCCCCCGAAACACTGATTTCGGCTCACGTCTCCTTTTGTGTTCAATGGCAGAAAGTCATCAGCTTCAGAACAACATGACGGCAAGTATGACAGAATTTTCATTTTTGAGTGAACTGCCCCTTTAAATAAAAGAACGAGGTGAACTCGACATTACAACATGTCAGTGCACTTAAGATGTGTTTATTAACCCAAAATTCATTAACACAGAGAGCCATGCGACTAAACGGAGGCTAAGTAGCATTTAGCACGACCCCACAGGCTGAGGCCAGCGCTCGCTAATTGGCTTTTGTCCTATTGTGTCCAAGTAGACTTGAGTGTAATACATTATGAAAATGAGAACGGCCATATCTATGTGTTCCTGAGGTCATTATGTGACCATTTAGCTGTATTTAGGACTCTTCTGATGTGACCCTCAGGCCCTTGTCTTCTCTGGGCTAGCCTGCTAATTAGCCTGAGCAACCTCCTCAGCTTTAGCTTCAAAATGGCCCTCGCCCAAACGTCACAAACCTCACTTTTAAAGGTATAGTTCACCCAAAATAATAATTTATCCAAACTTGTACAACTCTATTTCATCCATGGAATGCAAAAGATGATGTTAGCATTAAACTTTCAGAGTGTCTTTTTTCTCCATGCAATGAAAGTGAATGGCTACTGATACTAGCGTTCTGGCCAGTGTTGTAGTACAGTCCGAGTCAATATTGTCTTGATCTTGTCATGGACTCGTGAGCAATTTGACTCGGGCTTGACTCGAACTTGAACAAGTGTGGACTCAGACTTAACCCCGAGTCCAGTCGAGTCCCTTTACAAAATATATACAGCGAAAAGCTTCGACTGATCTGACGAACATTTTTGACTGATAATATCAGAGATCTTGACGTCATGTCCGGTATTTCAATCTGCTGGGTACAATCTGAACTGGTGATGCCCAGTTCACAAATGAATCATTCTATTGAGTCGGTACTTTTCAGCAACTTGGCCAAACAGGTTAGCAAATTGCTCTGAATCGATTGGCCATTCAGTCCGATTCGTTCATTGGATAAAGTGGATATTTACCTACGGTCAACAAAACACTGATTTTTTGAGAGGCAACTTTGAGAAACTTCCACTGGTGCTGTGTCTAGTTAATAAGGGGCTGTTCACACCAAACATGGTGTTGCGTCCAGCCATGCTGTTTTCAGTTGTTTTTCATTGTAAACATGCTAAACGGATGTCTTTGACCATTACATAATGTAACGCTGTGTTTTTGGCATCTCATGCAGGAGCGCCACGAGATATTTTGTCAAGTTAAAAAGAACATCAACTGTCTTGAGACACCTTTGTTATACTCTTTTCCCTGACAGCACATATACAACACCCAGACGTCTGTTTGATGTGTGTGTGTGTGTGTGTGTGTGTGTGTGTGTGTGTGTGTGTGTGTGTGTGTGTGTGTGTGTGTGTGTGTGTGTGTGTTTACATCTGGAAGACGTCAATTTTACATTGTTTTCTGATTTCGGCTCACGTCTCCTTTTGTGTTCAATAGCGGAAAGTCATCAGCTTCAGAACAACATGACGGCAAGTATGACAGAATTTTCATTTTTGAGTGAACTGCCCCTTTAAATAAAAGCACGAGGTGAACTCGACATTACAACATGTCAGTGCACTTAAGATGTGTTTATTAACCCAAAATTCATTAACACCGAGAGCCATGCGACTAAACGGATGCTAAGTAGCATTTAGCACGACCCCACAGGCTGAGGCCAGCGCTCGCTAATTGGCTTTTGTCCTATTGTGTCCAAGTAGACTTGAGTGTAATACATTATGAAAATGAGAACGGCCATGACTATGTGTTCCTGAGGTCATTATGTGACCATTTAGCTGTATTTAAGACTCTTCTGGTGTGACCCTCAGGCTCTTGTCTTCTCTGGGCTAGCCTGCTAATTAGCCTGAGCAACCTCCTCAGCTTTAGCTACAAAATGGCTCTCGCCGCCGTAATCGCATTCATTTGATGCTTGAAGAGCCGTGGAGAGATGAAATTAGAGCGATTAATTAGGCACTGATGTGCCGCCAAAGGTTTCCAATTTTGCCTTGTCACATCAATAACGGATATCTCTGTCTTGGCCACACAATAATGGCCTAAAGGAGATGGATACTGGGGGGAATTAGCGACAATTATGACCAATTAGTCGCTCCCATCTCCAGACAGGACAATGGGAGTGAGCACTAAGTAGAAAGCCCACCTTGGATCCTCTTTGAAATGTAATTTTAAATTAAATCCCAACAATTTTGGAGATATTTTTATAGATTTTTGACTCAAACTGATTTGAACGTTTTGCAGTTTTCAAATGGATTGCATGTCATAAGACAATTAGTGCACAAATATGAAAAGTCACTGATTTGCATTTTGAATCGTGTTTACCAGTTTATTGATAAGACTGAAGTGTATGCAGTCTTAAAATTCACTTTCTAACATGGTACATGGCTCATCCCTCATCCAATTGGGATGTGTAAAAAAAAAATCACCCTCCATCAACAGTGTAACGAGATGTCACGGTCACCTTTACAGGTTGGGGTTCTGCCTGATGGGACCATGGCAGTATCGGCCTGCCACAGTGTTTTGTGTACCCCGTTTGCATGAGCGCACGCATCCAGTTGTTTGGGACCGCCATGCATGTGTTACCGCCATATGCTCTACGGTGATGTCAAGGTCCTGTCAACCTTTTATTTATAGGGACAGAAAATTGTAAATATGGTTATGGGAGGAAGGTGTCACAACACACAGTGCATCGCACCCTGCTGTGTATGGGGCTGTGTAACCAATGTGCCAATGATGACCCCTGTCCACCATCGAATGCGCCTACAATGGGCACGGAGCATCGGAACTGGATCTTGGAGCAGTGGAAGAAGGTCACCTGGTCCGATGAGTCCCATTTTATTTTACATCACGTGGATGTCTGTGTAAGTGTGCCCCATTTACCTGGGGAAGGGATGGCACCAGGATGCACTTTGGGAAGACGACAAGCCGGTGGAGGGAGTGTGATGCTCTGGGCAATGTTCTGCTGGGAAACTCTGGGTCCGGCCATTCATGTGGATGTCAATTTGACACATAACACCTACCTAAACACCGTTGCAGACCAAGTACACCCCTTCATAGCAATGGTATTTCCTTTTGGCAGTGGCCTCTTTTAGCAGGATAATGTGCCCTGCCACACTGCACATATTGTTCGGGAATGGCTTGAGGGGCATGATAAAGAGTTGAAGGTGTTGCCCTGACCTCCAAATTCCCCAGATCTCAATCCAATTGAGCATCTATGGGATGTGCTGGACCGATCCACAGTGGCTCCATCTTGCATCTTACAGGACTTGAAGGATCACCTGCTAATTTCTTAGAACCAGATACCACAGGACACCTTTAGAGGACGATGCCTCGGCGGGTCGGTGCTGTTTTGGCGGCAACTGCTTAATAGGCAGGTGGTCATAATATTATGGCTCATCAGTGTACACTGTGTAAAAAAGTCCATTATTTTAATGGTAATGAATGCAAAAATGCTACAGTAAAACAAAAGTTAATTGAACATTTAACAAATTAACATGTGTACTTTTACGGGAATATCTTGTTAAAATGTTGGTTTGTGTTTGTGTCTTTACATGAGTATTATTTATTAGTCCTGGAAGGTTCACTCTTGATGATACTATACAAAGTTTATATCATTTAATAAATGGCAGTGAACCATAAAATATGAATGCAACAGTGTATGTTAAAAAATGCTCCTCAGAATCAGTTTCAAATATCGTCCCTTAATAACAAAGTTAATTTGTGACTCTGGTCTGAACGCTGGTGTAAGTGTGCTCTGGTTAGCACACCAGCACAAGCTGTCAGGAACGTGGCGGCGTCTCCCTCCAGCAGCTGACAGCAGTTGTCTGCAACCGCACGAGAAAAAGCCAGTCAGACTGACACACTGTTTATTCACAAATGACACTGCCGGCAGCCGATCGGTGTCGCTGCTGTTTTTTTATACCTTTCCCTCTCTTGAATGTGTCTGTGATGTATCCTTTGTAGGTGCTACTGGAAGGGCAAGAATAATTGAACACTGACGGCAGCAGACACCAGCGTGGAGGGAGGGTGATACACTCATACTGTAGCGACGCTTTAAAGGTGACATACAGAGGAGTTGTCTACTAGGGTACGGGTGGGTTATTTCAGCATAGTGATAGTTAAGAGGAGGGTCGTTACCAAAAAAGTGCCGATCTGTTCTGATTGGGTTGTGGAGAGATGTGTTAAACTAAATGTAAATTATAATGTGCAACTAATCATTGTTAGGATAGCTAAACGAACAAGCTTATCAACAAACAAGGGAGAAGAATACAATTTCCAAATCTTCCGAAGGCGTCAATGGCAGTGCGTTTACGAATTTTGGTGCAATATTAGATAGATGCCGACATTGTGTGTTTTGCGCTCACCTTCGCAAACCATGAACAAAACCAAGCGATGCAAAATAAAATTGTGTTTATGTCAATATATAAAGGTACAGTTGTAGTTTCAACATTATATGTACTTCAGAACAAAAACTAGTATCAGACCATGTGACCCACATTTGGTTTTCGACCATTGAAAAGGGGTCAAAATGAGCAATTTATGCATGGAGAAGCATTTTATGGCACTTTTCCACTGCACGTTACGGTTCGACTCGCCTCAACTATATTCGCTTTACTTTTCTGAGCTTGCATTTCCACTGCAGTTTAGTGCCGCCTCAACGTGGGTGGGATTATTGGCTGATCGTCACAGTTGCGCCGCCTCTACTGCCGTGACATCATCTTAATTACGACACAAACTGACCAAAACAACAACACAACCGCTAGCTGTTAGCTACTAGCTCATTGAAGCAGTTGTTGCATGGTGATTTTACTCAAGTATAACAGTTAAATTGGCCTGGTTGTTTTAGAAGCAAGCTTTTTCTTAGCTGGTCAGCTAAATAAAGTGAAGCTTTCAAGCAGAGTATAGAGTTAATGTAACAAAACGTACCATCCTCCATCGTGGATCAACGCCAGTCCACGGCGCTCTCCCTCCCATTGCTCGCCGGTTTAGATAGCGTCCATTTGGTCGAACCACTTCCAAGTTTCCTTGATGGTTCTGTAGTCATTTTTAAGTTTCCCTACAATGTTGGTAGGTCCGGTGGTAGCCATGTGCGACCAGCAGCTGATACGCTTCCTGAGAGACTTTATCGTTTCATTCATCGCTAACGAGTGGACCGTCTGCACCTTGTTTATTGACCACGGCATGGTTTTGCACACAGCCATCTCTTTTTTCACAATCTGAAAGTCGCGCGAACAAACGATACTGCTATCGCTGTTGCTAACTTTAAAACTAGCGGGTTGATGTCGTGTGTCGGAAATCCAGTGACGCCGTTAGTGACGATTCTCCCTGATCTATCAGTGATCTGCAGGATTTTGACATCACATTTAGTATCGGCACGGCTCGCTTAGAACCTCGACCAAGGTGGTACTAAAAAAAGTACCAGGTACCAGGTGCTATCCACAGTGGAAAAACCCCAAAAAGCGAGCAGAGTCCAGATGAGTCGAGTTGAAAAAGCCCCATTAGAACCCCATATCTCTGGGATCTGACCATATAGGGACTTTAAATTGAAGCTACGAAAAGAAAAATTTGTTCTGAACCAGAATCTAAAAGGATATTAAGATATCTGTAATACTTCAGGAGTTTTAGGCAATCCTACTTTTTGGGCTTCAAAATCTAAGGTACCATTCACTCCCATTATAAAGTTTGGAACAGCCATGATATTTTTTTATATATATTCGATTATGTTTGGTCTGGACGAAAATAAATGTTGTGACATTGCATAAGGTTGTCGAAACAATGCCATGATGAAGGTGCGCCGTAATCAAAGCTAAAGGCGGTCCAATGAAATGCTTTAGTATTCGACATTTGTTGTGTAACTCAATATATGAAATCTCAAGACAACTGATTTTAGTAGTAGACAAACCCATCTCTGTGCAAAAATAAAATAATGATGCTGCCACCTTTATAAGGTCATTTATTTGACCTGTAGTTTTGCTCTAAAATAATAGGAGAGAACTATCATTTTGACCACGTCTACAAAATAATGGATTACTCTGTATATATTGATTCATGGCATTTAACATTTATGCTTTCTTGATCATTCTTATTTTTCTCTTTTCTGAAAAATTATTAAAATAAAAAAAATTAAAATGTTGCAATATATTTGATTACTGTTTTTTAAGAACATTTTTGTAATTTATTTTGGTACTGTGTTGAGTCGCTTGATGCCCAAAGTAAAAAGACTGCACTAGGGAACAGGTGGGCGATTTATGCATGGTGGTAGTTAGAGGAGAACAGGGTTTCAAAAATGGCTGATTTTTGTTGCTGTGACAGATCCATGGAGTAAAAACACACACACACTGGAAAACCAAAAACTAGAAAACACCACTCATTTGTATTTGTTACTGCCGATGTCGCTGCACCCTCAACTGTACATTACACACCGAGCAAAGCCATAAATTAAACAAATCAGTGAGCGGCGCACCTCCACTGGCACATGATTGGATGAAGCTTAAAAGGGAAACACAAAGGTTACAGCGATTCGCTCGGCCATTCGTCTTGTTTGTTGGATCCGTGTGGCTTGATTCACCAAATGAGCGCTGAGGAATCCAGCGACATCAGCACTTAATCAAGACTCGCCTCACCATTATAAATCAGTTGAACTACTGATACCTGAACTTTATTTGCGGCTCGCTTTTAAAGGCCATGTGCCGCTGCCTCCACTATTAGGGTGGTGCTGATCCATGAAGCTGCATTCAGGTCAGGACGCGGGCCATTCGAGCCCAACACATGCATCACCTGGGAAACAGCAAAGCCACAACTATAAAAAGGCAAACCGAATAACCACATACCACGGTGTGGTTTCTCGGTGGCTTCTGGTTTTAGGGCAACAGCTTAAATCGAAAGACATACTGCTGGAGGAGCTTGTCTTACCTGCTTTCTCATATTAACAGAGGAACAACAATCATTAAGAAATGTCTAAATTCGTCCCATTACATTTTGAAGACCTTTGTGTTTAAATATTTTAAATGGCTCATACACTCTTGCTGAGCTAAATATAAGTCAAACATGGTTTTAAAACATTTCTAATTAGTAAAAAGAGAAAGGAAAAACAACAACTTTATAGTAATATATAATTTCTGCTGCACCAGAAGTAACATTTGTTAGCACAGGGCCACTGAATTTCAACTCTTACAGGGTTAGTTCACCCAAAAATGAAAATTATCCCATAATTTACTCACCCTCAAACCATCCTAGGTGTATATGACTTTCTTCCTTCAGCCAAACACAATCGGAGTTATATTCAACTATATCATGGCTCTTCCAAACTTTATAATGGGAGCGAATGGTACCTTAGATTTTGAAGCCCAAAAAAGTGCATCCACCCATCAAAAAAGTAATCCATATGGCTCCAGGGGGTTAATAAAGGCCTTCTGAAGAACCTGAAGGCCTTTCTGAAGATAAATATCCATATTTATAACTTCATAAACTATAAATCACTTGCTTCCGGTAACAGCTACCTGCGCATTCAAGAGATAGTTGATTTCTGGCTTATGACGTAGGCGTAGCATAAGCTCGGGTGAGAAGTGATGAACGCGGAAGCGCAGAGGATAGAGGAAGCCAGTGAACGCGTGGACAGCCATTACCGGAAGCCAGTGATTATAGTTTATAAGGCCTTTATTAACCCCCTGGAGCCATATGGATAACGTTTTTGAGAGATGGATGTGCATTTTTGGCTTCAAAATCTAAGGTACCATTCACTCCCATTATAAAGTTTGGAAGAGCCATGATATTTCTTTATATATCTCCGATTATGTTTGGCTTGGACGAAAAGAAATGTTGTGACATTGCATAAGGTTGTCGAAACAATGCCATGATGAATGTGTGCCGTAATCAAAGCTAAAGGTGGTCCAATGAAATGCTATAGTATGCGACTTTTGTTGTGTAACTCAATATATGTTTGACAGTCAGTTGAAACTGTCAGTGTGGAAGTAATGAATCCTATAATATCTTTGATATATGCAAATTAAAACATTATAAATATATCAGAATATATTCTATTCTATTATTTTCTAAACATCTTAAATAAAGTTTTGAAAATGTAACACTATCTGGGCATTTTGTAGATCAATTTTTTATAGCTATATGTGATGGGACGTTAAAGACCTGAGTAGCTATTCATGTTTGGTGAAACATTCATACTCTACAAGTTGATTTTGTGGTCTGAATTATTAACTTAGTCTTTATTCACTTAAATATTCATGCAACATTTGTCTCGGGCCCAAAACAATTAACAAAGTTTTAAACAGACATCTCAGGTGGTTAAAAGCTCATGGATGTGCATTTATTTATTTAATTTTTTTTATTCGTATTGCAATATGTAGTTCTAATATGAAGGGTGCTTTAAAATAATAATTTTTCATTAAAATATTTAAAGTAAAACTTGAAACTTTTCTACAGAACATGTAAGTGGTGCTTGCCCATACAAAAGTCATCACAATGATGTTAGGGTGTTTTGGGTATTGCTAGGGCATTGTTCTTCTTGATTGGCTTCTAGCCAAAGTAAAAATAGTCCACCCTCAAGTCTCTATGATATTCTGGCTTCGGTCCCTCCTTCAAATCTAT